>NC_047679.1:100915025-101080811 GCF_011762505.2 Arvicanthis niloticus
GGGGGGAGGGGACAGAGAGGCAAGAGGCAAGAGGGTAAGAGAGAGGAAGAGAGAGAGGAGGAGGCAAGCAGCCCCTTTTATAGTGGATCAGACTACATGGCAGTTGCCAGGTAACTGTAGGGAGGAGCATACCTGGCTGTTGCCAGGTAACTGTAGGGAGGAGCATACCTGGCTGTTGCCAGGTAACTGGGGAGGTGGAGTTTAGAGGGAATACTAACACCTGGGATCCCCTCTTCCTCTGGGTTCTTGAAGGTTGGGGACAAAGCTGCCACCCAAGATCTGCTCAGTGCCCTGGCCCAGACCAGAAGGAACCAGTGTTCTGGTTCAGAAGTGACTTCCTGAGTCCTTGGTGGGTCCTGGTTACTCCCTGTTTAGGGTGGGCCCTGCTGTCTGCTTACCTAAGATACTGCCCGAGTTTGTGTGCCTGGGATCCCCTCTTCCACTGGGTTCTTGAAGGTTGGGGGCAGAGCTGCCCCCCAAGATCTGCTCAGTGCCCTGGCCCAGACCGGATGGAACCACTGTTCTGGTCCGGAAGTGACTTCCTGAGTCCTAGGTGGGTCCCAGTTACTCCCTGTTTAGGGCAGGCCCTGCTGTCTGCTTACCTAAGATACTGCCCGAGTTAGAGCACCTGGGATCCCCTCTTACTCTGGGTTCTTGAAGGATGGGGGCAGAGCTGCCACCCAAGATCTGCTCAGTGCCCTGGCCCAGACAGGATGGAACCAGTGTTCTGGTCTGGAAGTGACTTCCTGAGTCCTAGGTGGGTCCAGGTTACTCCCTGTTTAGGGCGGTCCCTGCTGTCTTCTTACCTAAGATACTGCCTGAGTTATAGAGCCTGGGATCACATCTTCTTCTAGTTCTTGAGGGTTGGGGCCAGAGCTGCCACCCAAGATCTGCTCAGTGCCCTTGCCCAGACCGGAAGGAACCAGTGTTCTGGTTCAGAAGTGACTTCCTGAGTCCTAGGTGGGTCCAGGTTACTCTCTGTTTAGGGCGGGCCCTGCTGTCTGCTTACCTAAGATACTGCCTGAGTTTGTGTGCCTGGTGTAAGGAATATCTGACTGCCCTTGAGAATAGACTACTCCAGACCACGCGGTTCTAAGTGGGAAAAGGTTTATTCAGGGGAAAGGGCAAAGGTGGAGAGAGAAGAGAAGTAGAGGCCTGCCATGACCAGGTGGAGAGAGGAAGGGGGGAGGGGACAGAGAGGCAAGAGGCAAGAGGGTAAGAGAGAGGAAGAGAGAGAGGAGGGGGCAAGCAGCCCCTTTTATAGTGGATCAGACTACCTGGCAGTTGCCAGGTAACTGTAGGGAGGAGCATACCTGGCTGTTGCCAGGTAACTGTAGGGAGGAGCATACCTGGCTGTTGCCAGGTAACTGGGGAGGTGGAGTTTAGATGGAATACTAACACCTGGGATCCCCTCTTCCTCTGGGTTCTTGAAGGTTGGGGGCAGAGCTGCCCCCCAAGATCTGCTCAGTGCCCTGGCCCAGACCAGAAGGAACCAGTGTTCTGGTCAGAAGTGACTTCCTGAGTCCTTGGTGGGTCCTGGTTACTCCCTGTTTAGGGCGGGCCCTGCTGTCTGCTTACCTAAGATACTGCCCGAGTTAGAGCACCAGGGATCCCCTCTTATTCTGGGTTCTTGAAGGTCGGGGGCAGAGCTGCCCCCCAAGATCTGCTCAGTGCCCTGGCCCAGACCAGAAGGAACCAGTGTTCTGGTCAGAAGTGACTTCCTGAGTCCTTGGTGGGTCCTGGTTACTCCCTGTTTAGGGCGGGCCCTGCTGTCTGCTTACCTAAGATACTGCCCGAGTTAGAGCACCAGGGATCCCCTCTTATTCTGGGTTCTTGAAGGTCGGGGGCAGAGCTGCCCCCCAAGATCTGCTCAGTGCCCTGGCCCAGACAGGAAGGAATCAGTGTTCTGGTCCGGAAATGACTTCCTGAGTCCTTGGTGGGTCCTGGTTACTCCCTGTTTAGGGCGGGCCCTGCTATCTGCTTACCTAAGATACTGCCTGAGTTAGAGCGCCTGGGATCACATCTTCTTCTAGTTCTTGAGGGTTGGGGCCAGAGCTGCCACCCAAGATCTGCTCAGTGCCCTTGCCCAGACGGGAAGGAACCAGTGTTCTGGTTCAGAAGTGACTTCCTGAGTCCTAGGTGGGTCCAGGTTACTCTCTGTTTAGGGCGGGCCCTGCTGTCTGCTTACCTAAGATACTGCCTGAGTTTGTGTGCCTGGTGTAAGGAATATCTGACTGCCCTTGAGAATAGACTACTCCAGACCACGCGGTTCTAAGTGGGAAAAGGTTTATTCAGGGGAAAGGGCAAAGGTGGAGAGAGAAGAGAAGTAGAGGCTGGCCATGACCACGTGGAGAGAGGAAGGGGGGAGGAAACAGAGAGGCAAGAGGCAAGAGGGTAAGAGAGAGGAAGAGAGAGAGGAGGGGGCAAGCAGCCCCTTTTATAGTGGATCAGACTACCTGGCAGTTGCCAGGTAACTGTAGGGAGGAGCATACCTGGCTGTTGCCAGGTAACTGTAGGGAGGAGCATACCTGGCTGTTGCCAGGTAACTGGGGAGGTGGAGTTTAGACAGAATACTAACACCTGGGATCCCCTCTTCCTCTGGGTTCTTGAAGGTTGGGGACAAAGCTGCCACCCAAGATCTGCTCAGTGCCCTGGCCCAGACAGGAAGGAACCAGTGTTCTGGTCTGGAAGTGACTTCCTGAGTCCTTGGTGGGTCCCAGTTACTCCCTGTTTAGGGAGGGCCCTGCTGTCTGCTTACCTAAGATGCTACCTGAGTTAGAGCACCCGGGATCCCCTCTTACTCTGGGTTCTTGAAGGTTGGGGGCAGAGCTGCCCCCCAAGATCTGCTCAGTGCCCTTGCCCAGACAGGAAGGAATCAGTGTTCTGGTCCGGAAATGACTTCCTGAGTCCTTGGTGGGTCCTGGTTACTCCCTGTTTAGGGCAGGCCCTGCTGTCTGCTTACCTAAGATACTGCCTGAGTTAGAGCGCCTGGGATCCCCTCTTCCTCTGGGTTCTTGAAGGTTGGGGGCAGAGCTGCCCCCCAAGATCTGCTCAGTGCCCTGGCCCAGACTGGATGGAACCAGTGGTCTGGTCAGGAAGTGACTTCCTGAGTCCTAGGTGGGTCCAGGTTACTCCCTGTTTAGGGAGGGCCCTGCTGTCTGCTTACCTAAGATACTGCCCCAGTTTGTGTGCCTGGGATCCCCTCTTCTTATGGGTTTTTGAAGGTTGGGGACAAAACTGCCTGCCAAGATCTGCTCAGCACCCTGGCCCAGACCGGAAGGAACCAGTGTTCTGGTCTGGAAGTGACTTCCTGAGTCCTTGGTGGGTCCAGGTTACTCTCTGTTTAGGGCGGGCCCTGCTGTCTGCTTACCTAAGATACTGCCTTAGTTTATGTGCCTGGTGTAAAGAATATCTGACTGCCCTTGAGAATAGACTACTCCAGACCACGCGGTTCTAAGTGGGAAAAGGTTTATTCAGGGGAAAGGGCAAAGGTGGAGAGAGAAGAGAAGTAGAGGCTGGCCATGACCACGTGGAGAGAGGAAGGGGGGAGGGGACAGAAAGGCAAGAGGCAAGAGGGTAAGAGAGAGGAAGAAAGAGAGGAGGAGGCAAGCAGCCCCTTTTATAGTGGATCAGACTACATGGCAGTTGCCAGGTAACTGTAGGGAGGAGCATACCTGGCTGTTGCCAGGTAACTGTAGGGAGGAGCATACCTGGCTGTTGCCAGGTAACTGGGGAGGTGGAGTTTAGACTGAATACTAACACCTGGGATCCCCTCTTCCTCTGGGTTCTTGAAGGTTGGGGACAAAGCTGCCACCCAAGATCTGCTCAGTGCCCTGGCCCAGACCAGAAGGAACCAGTGTTCTGGTTCAGAAGTGACTTCCTGAGTCCTTGGTGGGTCCTGGTTACTCCCTTGTTTAGGGTGGGCCCTGCTGTCTGCTTATCTAAGATACTGCCCGAGTTTGTGTGCCTGGGATCCCCTCTTCCTATGGGTTCTTGAAGGTTGGGGACAAAGCTGCCACCCAAGATCTGCTCAGTGCCCTGGCCCAGACCAGATGGAACCAGTGTTCTGGTCTGGAAGTGACTTCCTGATTCCTTGGTGGGTCCCGGTTACTCCCTGTTTAGGGCGGGCCCTGCTGTCTGCTTACCTAAGATACTACCTAAGTTAGAGCACCCGGGATCCCCTCTTACTCTGGGTTCTTGAAGGTTGGGGGCAGAGCTGCCCCCCAAGATCTGCTCAGTGCCCTTGCCCAGACAGGAAGGAATCAGTGTTCTGGTCCGGAAATGACTTCCTGAGTCCTTGGTGGGTCCTGGTTACTCCCTGTTTAGGGCAGGCCCTGCTGTCTGCTTACCTAAGATACTACCTAAGTTAGAGCACCCGGGATCCCCTCTTCCTCTGGGTTCTTGAAGGTTGGGGGCAGAGCTGCCCCCCAAGATCTGCTCAGTGCCCTTGCCCAGACCGGAAGGAACCAGTGTTCTGGTTCAAAAGTGACTTCCTGAGTCCTAGGTGGGTCCAGGTTACTCTCTGTTTAGGGAGGGCCCTGCTGTCTGCTTACCTAAGATACTGCCCGAGTTTGTGTGCCTGGGATCCCCTCTTCCACTGGGTTCTTGAAGGTTGGGGGCAGAGCTGCCCCCCAAGATCTGCTCAGTGCCCTGGCCCAGACCGGATGGAACCACTGTTCTGGTCCGGAAGTGACTTCCTGAGTCCTAGGTGGGTCCCAGTTACTCCCTGTTTAGGGCAGGCCCTGCTGTCTGCTTACCTAAGATACTGCCCGAGTTAGAGCACCTGGGATCCCCTCTTACTCTGGGTTCTTGAAGGATGGGGGCAGAGCTGCCACCCAAGATCTGCTCAGTGCCCTGGCCCAGACAGGATGGAACCAGTGTTCTGGTCAGGAAGTGACTTCCTGAGTACTAGGTGGGTCCAGGTTACTCACTGTTTAGGGCGGTCCCTGCTGTCTTCTTACCTAAGATACTGCCCGAGTTATAGCGCCTGGGATCACATCTTCTTCTAGTTCTTGAGGGTTGGGGCCAGAGCTGCCACCCAAGATCTGCTCAGTGCCCTTGCCCAGACCGGAAGGAACCAGTGTTCTGGTTCAGAAGTGACTTCCTGAGTCCTAGGTGGGTCCAGGTTACTCTCTGTTTAGGGCGGGCCCTGCTGTCTGCTTACCTAAGATACTGCCTGAGTTTGTGTGCCTGGTGTAAGGAATATCTGACTGCCCTTGAGAATAGACTACTCCAGACCACGAGGTTCTAAGTGGGAAAAGGTTTATTCAGGGGAAAGGGCAAAGGTGGAGAGAGAAGAGAAGTAGAGGCCTGCCATGACCAGGTGGAGAGAGGAAGGGGGGAGGGGACAGAGAGGCAAGAGGCAAGAGGGTAAGAGAGAGGAAGAGAGAGAGGAGGGGGCAAGCAGCCCCTTTTATAGTGGATCAGACTACCTGGCAGTTGCCAGGTAACGGTAGGGAGGAGCATACCTGGCTGTTGCCAGGTAACTGTAGGGAGGAGCATACCTGGCTGTTGCCAGGTAACTGGGGAGGTGGAGTTTAGACAGAATAGTAAAACCTGGGATCCCCTCTTCCTCTGGGTTCTTGAAGGTTGGGGGCAGAGCTGACCCCCAAGATCTGCTCAGTGCCCTGGCCCAGACCAGAAGGAACCAGTGTTCTGGTCAGAAGTGACTTCCTGAGTCCTTGGTGGGTCCTGGTTACTCCCTGTTTAGGGCGGGCCCTGCTGTCTGCTTACCTAAGATACTGCCCGAGTTAGAGCGCCTGGGATCCCCTCTTCCTCTGGGTTCTTGAAGGTTGGGGGCAGAGCTGCCCCCCAAAATCTGCTCAGTGCCCTGGCCCAGACCGGATGGAACCAGTGTTCTGGTCAGGAAGTGACTTCCAGATTCCTAGGTGGGTCCAGGTTATTCCCTGTTTAGGGAGGGCCCTGCTGTCTGCTTACCTAAGATACTGCCCGCGTTAGAGCGCCTGGGATCACATCTTCTTCTAGTTCTTGAGGGTTGGGGCCAGAGCTGCCACCCAAGATCTGCTCAGTGCCCTTGCCCAGACCGGAAGGAACCAGTGTTCTGGTTCAGAAGTGACTTCCTGAGTCCTAGGTGGGTCCAGGTTACTCTCTGTTTAGGGCGGGCCCTGCTGTCTGCTTACATAAGATACTGCCTGAGTTTATGTGCCTGGTGTAAGGAATATCTGACTGCCCTTGAGAATAGACTACTCCAGACCACACGGTTCTAAGTGGGAAAAGGTTTATTCAGGGGAAAGGGCAAAGGTGGAGAGAGAAGAGAAGTAGAGGCCGGCCATGACCATGTGGAGAGAGGAAGGGGGGAGGGGACAGAGAGGCAAGAGGCAAGAGGGTAAGAGAGAGGAAGAGAGAGAGGAGGAGGCAAGCAGCCCCTTTTATAGTGGATCAGACTACATGGCAGTTGCCAGGTAACTGTAGGGAGGAGCATACCTGGCTGTTGCCAGGTAACTGTAGGGAGGAGCATACCTGGCGGTTGCCAGGTAACTGGGGAGGTGGAGTTTAGAGGGAATACTAACACCTGGCATCCCCTCTTCCTCTGGGTTCTTGAAGGTTGGGGACAAAGCTGCCACCCAAGATCTGCTCAGTGCCCTGGCCCAGACCAGAAGGAACCAGTGTTCTGGTTCAGAAGTGACTTCCTGAGTCCTTGGTGGGTCCTGGTTACTCCCTGTTTAGGGTGGGCCCTGCTGTCTGCTTACCTAAGATACTGCCCGAGTTTGTGTGCCTGGGATCCCCTCTTCCACTGGGTTCTTGAAGGTTGGGGGCAGAGCTGCCCCCCAAGATCTGCTCAGTGCCCTGGCCCAGACCGGATGGAACCACTGTTCTGGTCCGGAAGTGACTTCCTGAGTCCTAGGTGGGTCCCAGTTACTCCCTGTTTAGGGCAGGCCCTGCTGTCTGCTTACCTAAGATACTGCCCGAGTTAGAGCACCTGGGATCCCCTCTTACTCTGGGTTCTTGAAGGATGGGGGCAGAGCTGCCACCCAAGATCTGCTCAGTGCCCTGGCCCAGACACGATGGAACCAGTGTTCTGGTCTGGAAGTGACTTCCTGAGTCCTAGGTGGGTCCAGGTTACTCCCTGTTTAGGGCGGTCCCTGCTGTCTTCTTACCTAAGATACTGCCTGAGTTATAGCGCCTGGGATCACATCTTCTTCTAGTTCTTGAGGGTTGGGGCCAGAGCTGCCACCCAAGATCTGCTCAGTGCCCTTGCCCAGACCGGAAGGAACCAGTGTTCTGGTTCAGAAGTGACTTCCTGAGTCCTAGGTGGGTCCAGGTTACTCTCTGTTTAGGGCGGGCCCTGCTGTCTGCTTACCTAAGATACTGCCTGAGTTTGTGTGCCTGGTGTAAGGAATATCTGACTGCCCTTGAGAATAGACTACTCCAGACCACGAGGTTCTAAGTGGGAAAAGGTTTATTCAGGGGAAAGGGCAAAGGTGGAGAGAGAAGAGAAGTAGAGGCCTGCCATGACCAGGTGGAGAGAGGAAGGGGGGAGGGGACAGAGAGGCAAGAGGCAAGAGGGTAAGAGAGAGGAAGAGAGAGAGGAGGGGGCAAGCAGCCCCTTTTATAGTGGATCAGACTACCTGGCAGTTGCCAGGTAACTGTAGGGAGGAGCATACCTGGCTGTTGCCAGGTAACTGTAGGGAGGAGCATACCTGGCTGTTGCCAGGTAACTGGGGAGGTGGAGTTTAGATGGAATACTAACACCTGGGATCCCCTCTTCCTCTGGGTTCTTGAAGGTTGGGGGCAGAGCTGCCCCCCAAGATCTGCTCAGTGCCCTGGCCCAGACCAGAAGGAACCAGTGTTCTGGTCAGAAGTGACTTCCTGAGTCCTTGGTGGGTCCTGGTTACTCCCTGTTTAGGGCGGGCCCTGCTGTCTGCTTACCTAAGATACTGCCCGAGTTTGAGCACCAGGGATCCCCTCTTATTCTGGGTTCTTGAAGGTCGGGGGCAGAGCTGCCCCCCAAGATCTGCTCAGTGCCCTGGCCCAGACAAGAAGGAACCAGTGTTCTGGTCAGAAGTGACTTCCTGAGTCCTTGGTGGGTCCTGGTTACTCCCTGTTTAGGGCGGGCCCTGCTGTCTGCTTACCTAAGATACTGCCCGAGTTAGAGCACCAGGGATCCCCTCTTATTCTGGGTTCTTGAAAGTCGGGGGCAGAGCTGCCCCCCAAGATCTGCTCAGTGCCCTGGCCCAGACAGGAAGGAATCAGTGTTCTGGTCCGGAAATGACTTCCTGAGTCCTTGGTGGGTCCTGGTTACTCCCTGTTTAGGGCGGGCCCTGCTATCTGCTTACCTAAGATACTGCCTGAGTTAGAGCGCCTGGGATCACATCTTCTTCTAGTTCTTGAGGGTTGGGGCCAGAGCTGCCACCCAAGATCTGCTCAGTGCCCTTGCCCAGACCGGAAGGAACCAGTGTTCTGGTTCAGAAGTGACTTCCTGAGTCCTAGGTGGGTCCAGGTTACTCTCTGTTTAGGGCGGGCCCTGCTGTCTGCTTACCTAAGATACTGCCTGAGTTTGTGTGCCTGGTGTAAGGAATATCTGACTGCCCTTGAGAATAGACTACTCCAGACCACGCGGTTCTAAGTGGGAAAAGGTTTATTCAGGGGAAAGGGCAAAGGTGGAGAGAGAAGAGAAGTAGAGGCTGGCCATGACCACGTGGAGAGAGGAAGGGGGGAGGAAACAGAGAGGCAAGAGGCAAGAGGGTAAGAGAGAGGAAGAGAGAGAGGAGGGGGCAAGCAGCCCCTTTTATAGTGGATCAGACTACCTGGCAGTTGCCAGGTAACTGTAGGGAGGAGCATACCTGGCTGTTGCCAGGTAACTGTAGGGAGGATCATACCTGGCTGTTGCCAGGTAACTGGGGAGGTGGAGTTTAGACTGAATACTAACACCTGGGATCCCCTCTTCCTCTGGGTTCTTGAAGGTTGGGGACAAAGCTGCCACCCAAGATCTGCTCAGTGCCCTGGCCCAGACAGGAAGGAACCAGTGTTCTGGTCTGGAAGTGACTTCCTGAGTCCTTGGTGGGTCCTGGTTACTCCCTGTTTAGGGCAGGCCCTGCTGTCTGCTTACCTAAGATACTGCCTGAGTTAGAGCGCCTGGGATCCCCTCTTACTCTGGGTTCTTGAAGGTTGGGGGCAGAGCTGCCCCCCAAGATCTGCTCAGTGCCCTGGCCCAGACTGGATGGAACCAGTGGTCTGGTCAGGAAGTGACTTCCTGAGTCCTAGGTGGGTCCAGGTTACTCCCTGTTTAGGGAGGGCCCTGCTGTCTGCTTACCTAAGATACTGCCCGAGTTTGTGTACCTGGGATCCCCTCTTCCTCTGGGTTCTTGAAGGTTGGGGGCAGAGCTGCCCCCCCAAGATCTGCTCAGTGTCCTGGCCCAGACCGGATGGAACCACTGTTTTGGTCCGGAAGTGACTTCCTGAGTCCTAGGTGGGTCCCAGTTACTCCCTGTTTAGGGCAGGCCCTGCTGTCTGCTTACCTAAGATACTGCCCGAGTTAGAGCACCTGGGATCCCCTCTTCCTCTGGGTTCTTGAAGGATGGGGGCAGAGCTGCCACCCAAGATCTGCTCAGTGCCCTGGCCCAGACAGGATGGAACCAGTGTTCTGGTCAGGAAGTGACTTCCTGAGTCCTAGGTGGGTCCCGGTTACTTTCTGTTTAGGGCGGGCCCTGCTGTCTGCTTACCTAAGATACTGCCCCAGTTTGTGTGCCTGGGATCCCCTCTTCTTATGGGTTTTTGAAGGTTGGGGACAAAACTGCCTGCCAAGATCTGCTCAGCGCCCTGGCCCAGACCGGAAGGAACTAGTGTTCTGGTCTGGAAGTGACTTCCTGAGTCCTTGGTGGGTCCAGGTTACTCTCTGTTTAGGGCGGGCCCTGCTGTCTGCTTACCTAAGATACTGCCTTAGTTTATGTGCCTGGTGTAAAGAATATCTGACTGCCCTTGAGAATAGACTACAATAGACCACGCGGTTCTAAGTGGGAAAAGGTTTATTCAGGGGAAAGGGCAAAGGTGGAGAGAGAAGAGAAGTCGAGGCTGGCCATGACCACGTGGAGAGAGGAAGGGGGGAGGGGACAGAGAGGCAAGAGGCAAGAGGGTAAGAGAGAGGAAGAAAGAGAGGAGGAGGCAAGCAGCCCCTTTTATAGTGGATCAGACTACATGGCAGTTGCCAGGTAACTGTAGGGAGGAGCATACCTGGCTGTTGCCAGGTAACTGTAGGGAGGAGCATACCTGGCTGTTGCCAGGTAACTGGGGAGGTGGAGTTTAGACTGAATACTAACACCTGGGATCCCCTCTTCCTCTGGGTTTTTGAAGGTTGGGGACAAAGCTGCCACCCAAGATCTGCTCAGTGCCCTGGCCCAGACCAGAAGGAACCAGTGTTCTGGTTCAGAAGTGACTTCCTGAGTCCTTGGTGGGTCCTGGTTACTCCCTGTTTAGGGTGGGCCCTGCTGTCTGCTTACCTAAGATACTGCCCGAGTTTGTGTGCCTGGGATCCCCTCTTCCTCTGGGTTCTTGAAGGATGGGGCCAGAGCTGCCACCCAAGATCTGCTCAGTGCCCTGGCCCAGACAGGATGGAACCAGTGTTCTGGTCAGGAAGTGACTTCCTGAGTCCTAGGTGGGTCCATGTTACTCCCTGTTTAGGGTGGGCCCTGCTGTCTGCTTACCAAAGATACTGCCCGAGTTTGTGTGCCTGGGATCCCCTCTTCCTATGGGTTCTTGAAGGTTGGGGACAAAGCTGCCACCCAAGATCTGCTCAGTGCCCTGGCCCAGACCAGAAGGAACCAGTGTTCTGGTCTGGAAGTAACTTCCTGAGTCCTTGGTGGGTCCTGGTTACTCCCTGTTTAGGGCGGGCCCTGCTGTCTGCTTACCTAAGATACTACCTGAGTTAGAGCACCCGGGATCCCCTCTTACTCTGGGTTCTTGAAGGTTGGGGGCAGAGCTGCCCCCAAGATCTGCTCAGTGCCCTGGCCCAGACAGGAAGGAATCAGTGTTCTGGTTCGGAAATGACTTCCTGATCCTTGGTGTGTCCTGGTTACTCTCTGCTTAGGGCGGGCCCTGCTGTCTGCTTACCTATGATACTGCCCGAGTTAGAGCACCTGGGATCCCCTCTTCCTCTGGGTTCTTGAAGGTTGGGGGCAGAGCTGCCCCCCAAGATCTGCTCAGTGCCCTGGCCCAGACTGGAAGGAACCAGTGTTCTGGTCAGGAAGTGACTTCCAGAGTCCTAGGTTGGTCCAGGTTACTCCCTGTTTAGGGAGGGCCCTGCTGTCTGCTTACCTAAGATACTGCCCGAGTTAGAGCACCTGGGATCCCCTCTTACTCTGGGTTCTTGAAGGTTGGGGGCAGAGCTGCCCCCCAAGATCTGCTCAGTGCCCTGGCCCAGACCGGATGGAACCACTGTTCTGGTCCAGAAGTGACTTCCTGAGTCCTAGGTGGGTCCCAGTTACTCCCTGTTTAGGGCAGGCCCTGCTGTCTGCTTACCTAAGATACTGCCCGAGTTAGAGCACCTGGGATCCCCTCTTATTCTGGGTTCTTGAAGGTTGGGGGCAGAGCTGCCCCCCAAAATCTGCTCAGTGCCCTGGCCCAGACCGGATGGAACCAGTGTTCTGGTCAGGAAGTGACTTCCAGATTCCTAGGTGGGTCCAGGTTACTCCCTGTTTAGGGCGGTCCCTGCTGTCTTCTTACCTAAGATACTGCCCGAGTTAGAGCGCCTGGGATCACATCTTCTTCTAGTTCTTGAGGGTTGGGGCCAGAGCTGCCACCCAAGATCTGCTCAGTGCCCTTGCCCAGACCGGAAGGAACCAGTGTTCTGGTTCAGAAGTGACTTCCTGAGTCCTAGGTGGGTCCAGGTTACTCTCTGTTTAGGGCGGGCCCTGCTGTCTGCTTACCTAAGATACTGCCTGAGTTTGTGTGCCTGGTGTAAGGAATATCTGACTGCCCTTGAGAATAGACTACTCCAGACCACATGGTTCTAAGTGGAAAAAGGTTTATTCAGGGGAAAGGGCAAAGGTGGAGAGAGAAGAGAAGTAGAGGCCTGCCATGACCAGGTGGAGAGAGGAAGGGGGGAGGGGACAGAGAGGCAAGAGGCAAGAGGGTAAGAGAGAGTTAGAGAGAGAGGAGGGGGCAAGCAGCCCCTTTTATAGTGGATCAGACTACCTGGCAGTTGCCAGGTAACTGTAGGGAGGAGCATACCTGGCTGTTGCCAGGTAACTGTAGGGAGGAGCATACCTGGCTGTTGCCAGGTAACTGGGGAGGTGGAGTTTAGATGGAATACTAACACCTGGGATCCCCTCTTCCTCTGGGTTCTTGAAGGTTGGGGGCAGAGCTGCCCCCCAAGATCTGCTCAGTGCCCTGGCCCAGACCAGAAGGAACCAGTGTTCTGGTCAGAAGTGACTTCCTGAGTCCTTGGTGGGTCCTGGTTACTCCCTGTTTAGGGCGGGCCCTGCTGTCTGCTTACCTAAGATACTACCTGAGTTAGAGCACCAGGGATCCCCTCTTCCTCTGGGTTCTTGAAGGTCGGGGGCAGAGCTGCCCCACAAGATCTGCTCAGTGCCCTGGCCCAGACAGGAAGGAATCAGTGTTCTGGTCCGGAAATGACTTCCTGAGTCCTTGGTGGGTCCTGGTTACTCCCTGTTTAGGGCGGGCCCTGTTATCTGCTTACCTAAGATACTGCCTGAGTTAGAGCGCCTGGGATCACATCTTCTTCTAGTTCTTGAGGGTTGGGGCCAGAGCTGCCACCCAAGATCTGCTCAGTGCCCTTGCCCAGACGGGAAGGAACCAGTGTTCTGGTTCAGAAGTGACTTCCTGAGTCCTAGGTGGGTCCAGGTTACTCTCTGTTTAGGGCGGGCCCTGCTGTCTGCTTACCTAAGATACTGCCTGAGTTTGTGTGCCTGGTGTAAGGAATATCTGACTGCCCTTGAGAATAGACTACTCCAGACCACGCGGTTCTAAGTGGGAAAAGGTTTATTCAGGGGAAAGGGCAAAGGTGGAGAGAGAAGAGAAGTAGAGGCTGGCCATGACCACGTGGAGAGAGGAAGGGGGGAGGGAAACAGAGAGGCAAGAGGCAAGAGGGTAAGAGAGAGGAAGAGAGAGAGGAGGGGGCAAGCAGCCCCTTTTATAGTGGATCAGACTACCTGGCAGTTGCCAGGTAACTGTAGGGAGGAGCATACCTGGCTGTTGCCAGGTAACTGTAGGGAGGAGCATACCTGGCTGTTGCCAGGTAACTGGGGAGGTGGAGTTTAGACAGAATACTAACACCTGGGATCCCCTCTTCCTCTGGGTTCTTGAAGGTTGGGGACAAAGCTGCCACCCAAGATCTGCTCAGTGCCCTGGCCCAGACAGGAAGGAACCAGTGTTCTGGTCTGGAAGTGACTTCCTGAGTCCTTGGTGGGTCCTGGTTACTCCTTGTTTAGGGTGGGCCCTGCTGTCTGCTTATCTAAGATACTGCCCGAGTTTGTGTGCCTGGGATCCCCTCTTCCTATGGGTTCTTGAAGGTTGGGGACAAAGCTGCCACCCAAGATCTGCTCAGTGCCCTGGCCCAGACCAGATGGAACCAGTGTTCTGGTCTGGAAGTGACTTCCTGATTCCTTGGTGGGTCCCGGTTACTCCCTGTTTAGGGCGGGCCCTGCTGTCTGCTTACCTAAGATACTACCTAAGTTAGAGCACCCGGGATCCCCTCTTACTCTGGGTTCTTGAAGGTTGGGGGCAGAGCTGCCCCCCAAGATCTGCTCAGTGCCCTGGCCCAGACCGGATGGAACCACTGTTCTGGTCCGGAAGTGACTTCCTGAGTCCTAGGTGGGTCCCAGTTACTCCCTGTTTAGGGCAGGCCCTGCTGTCTGCTTACCTAAGATACTGCCCGAGTTAGAGCACCTGGGATCCCCTCTTCCTCTGGGTTCTTGAAGGATGGGGGCAGAGCTGCCACCCAAGATCTGCTCAGTGCCCTGGCCCAGACCGGATGGAACCAGTGTTCTGGTCAGGAAGTGACTTCCAGATTCCTAGGTGGGTCCAGGTTATTCCCTGTTTAGGGAGGGCCCTGCTGTCTCCTTACCTAAGATACTGCCTGAGTTATAGTGCCTGGGATCACATCTTCTTATAGTTCTTGAGGGTTGGGGCCAGAGCTGCCCCCCAAGATCTGCTCAGTGCCCTTGCCCAGACCGGAAGGAACCAGTGTTCTGGTTCAAAAGTGACTTCCTGAGTCCTAGGTGGGTCCAGGTTACTCTCTGTTTAGGGAGGGCCCTGCTGTCTGCTTACCTAAGATACTGCCCGAGTTTGTGTGCCTGGGATCCCCTCTTCCACTGGGTTCTTGAAGGTTGGGGGCAGAGCTGCCCCCCAAGATCTGCTCAGTGCCCTGGCCCAGACCGGATGGAACCACTGTTCTGGTCCGGAAGTGACTTCCTGAGTCCTAGGTGGGTCCCAGTTACTCCCTGTTTAGGGCAGGCCCTGCTGTCTGCTTACCTAAGATACTGCCCGAGTTAGAGCACCTGGGATCCCCTCTTCTTATGGGTTTTTGAAGGTTGGGGACAAAACTGCCTGCCAAGATCTGCTCAGCGCCCTGGCCCAGACCGGAAGGAACCAGTGTTCTGGTCTGGAAGTGACTTCCTGAGTCCTTGGTGGGTCCAGGTTACTCTCTGTTTAGGGCGGGCCCTGCTGTCTGCTTACCTAAGATACTGCCTTAGTTTATGTGCCTGGTGTAAAGAATATCTGACTGCCCTTGAGAATAGACTACAATAGACCACGCGGTTCTAAGTGGGAAAAGGTTTATTCAGGGGAAAGGGCAAAGGTGGAGAGAGAAGAGAAGTCGAGGCTGGCCATGACCACGTGGAGAGAGGAAGGGGGGAGGGGACAGAGAGGCAAGAGGCAAGAGGGTAAGAGAGAGGAAGAAAGAGAGGAGGAGGCAAGCAGCCCCTTTTATAGTGGATCAGACTACATGGCAGTTGCCAGGTAACTGTAGGGAGGAGCATACCTGGCTGTTGCCAGGTAACTGTAGGGAGGAGCATACCTGGCTGTTGCCAGGTAACTGGGGAGGTGGAGTTTAGACTGAATACTAACACCTGGGATCCCCTCTTCCTCTGGGTTCTTGAAGGTTGGGGACAAAGCTGCCACCCAAGATCTGCTCAGTGCCCTGGCCCAGACCAGAAGGAACCAGTGTTCTGGTTCAGAAGTGACTTCCTGAGTCCTTGGTGGGTCCTGGTTACTCCCTGTTTAGGGTGGGCCCTGCTGTCTGCTTATCTAAGATACTGCCCGAGTTTGTGTGCCTGGGATCCCCTCTTCCTATGGGTTCTTGAAGGTTGGGGACAAAGCTGCCACCCAAGATCTGCTCAGTGCCCTGGCCCAGACCAGATGGAACCAGTGTTCTGGTCTGGAAGTGACTTCCTGATTCCTTGGTGGGTCCCGGTTACTCCCTGTTTAGGGCGGGCCCTGCTGTCTGCTTACCTAAGATACTACCTAAGTTAGAGCACCCGGGATCCCCTCTTACTCTGGGTTCTTGAAGGTTGGGGGCAGAGCTGCCCCCCAAGATCTGCTCAGTGCCCTGGCCCAGACCGGATGGAACCACTGTTCTGGTCCAGAAGTGACTTCCTGAGTCCTAGGTGGGTCCCAGTTACTCCCTGTTTAGGGCAGGCCCTGCTGTCTGCTTACCTAAGATACTGCCCGAGTTAGAGCACCTGGGATCCCCTCTTACTCTGGGTTCTTGAAGGATCGGGGCAGAGCTGCCACCCAAGATCTGCTCAGTGCCCTGGCCCAGACAGGATGGAACCAGTGTTCTGGTCAGGAAGTGACTTCCTGAGTCCTAGGTGGGTCCAGGTTACTCCCTGTTTAGGGCGGTCCCTGCTGTCTTCTTACCTAAGATACTGCCCGAGTTATAGCGCCTGGGATCACATCTTCTTCTAGTTCTTGAGGGTTGGGGCCAGAGCTGCCACCCAAGATCTGCTCAGCGCCCTGGCCCAGACCGGAAGGAACCAGTGTTCTTGTCTGGAAGTGACTTCCTGAGTCCTAGGTGGGTCCAGGTTACTCTCTGTTTAGGGCGGGCCCTGCTGTCTGCTTACCTAAGATACTGCCTGAGTTTGTGTGCCTGGTGTAAGGAATATCTGACTGCCCTTGAGAATAGACTACTCCAGACCACACGGTTCTAAGTGGGAAAAGGTTTATTCAGGGGAAAGGGCAAAGGTGGAGAGAGAAGAGAAGTAGAGGCCTGCCATGACCAGGTGGAGAGAGGAAGGGGGGAGGGGACAGAGAGGCAAGAGGCAAGAGGGTAAGAGAGAGGAAGAGAGAGAGGAGGGGGCAAGCAGCCCCTTTTATAGTGGATCAGACTACCTGGCAGTTGCCAGGTAACTGTAGGGAGGAGCATACCTGGCTGTTGCCAGGTAACTGTAGGGAGGAGCATACCTGGCTGTTGCCAGGTAACTGGGGAGGTGGAGTTTAGACAGAATAGTAACACCTGGGATCCCCTCTTCCTCTGGGTTCTTGAAGGTTGGGGGCAGAGCTGCCCCCCAAGATCTGCTCAGTGCCCTGGCCCAGACCAGAAGGAACCAGTGTTCTGGTCAGAAGTGACTTCCTGAGTCCTTGGTGGGTCCTGGTTACTCCCTGTTTAGGGCGGGCCCTGCTGTCTGCTTACCTAAGATACTGCCCGAGTTAGAGCACCAGGGATCCCCTCTTATTCTGGGTTCTTGAAGGTTGGGGACAAAGCTGCCACCCAAGATCTGCTCAGTGCCCTGGCCCAGACCAGAAGGAACCAGTGTTCTGGTTCAGAAGTGACTTCCTGAGTCCTTGGTGGGTCCTGGTTACTCCCTGTTTAGGGTGGGCCCTGCTGTCTGCTTACCTAAGATACTGCCCGAGTTTGTGTGCCTGGGATCCCCTCTTCCTATGGGTTCTTGTAGGTTGGGGACAAAGCTGCCACCCAAGATCTGCTCAGTGCCCTGGCCCAGACCAGAAGGAACCAGTGTTCTGGTCTGGAAGTGACTTCCTGAGTCCTTGGTGGGTCCTGGTTACTCCTTGTTTAGGGCGGGCCCTGCTGTCTGCTTACCTAAGATACTACCTGAGTTAGAGCACCAGGGATCCCCTCTTATTCTGGGTTCTTGAAGGTTGGGGGCAGAGCTGCCCCCCAAGATCTGCTCAGTGCCCTGGCCCAGACAGGAAGGAATCAGTGTTCTGGTCTGGAAATGACTTCCTGAGTCCTTGGTGGGTCCTGGTTACTCCCTGCTTAGGGCGGGCCCTGCTGTCTGCTTACCTAAGATACTGCCTGAGTTAGAGCGCCTGGGATCCCCTCTTCCTCTGGGTTCTTGAAGGTTGGGGGCAGAGCTGCCCCCCAAGATCTGCTCAGTGCCCTGGCCCAGACAAGAAGGAACCAGTGTTCTGGTCAGGAAGAGACTTCCAGAGTCCTAGGTGGGTCCAGGTTACTCTCTGTTTAGGGAGGGCCCTGCTGTCTGCTTACCTAAGATACTGCCCGAGTTAGAGCACCTGGGATCCCCTCTTCCTCTGGGTTCTTGAAGGTTGGGGGCAGAGCTGCCCCCCAAGATCTGCTCAGTGCCCTGGCCCAGACCGGATGGAACCACTGTTCTGGTCCGGAAGTGACATCCTGAGTCCTAGGTGGGTCCCAGTTACTCCCTGTTTAGGGCAGGCCCTGCTGTCTGCTTACCTAAGATACTGCCCGAGTTAGAGCACCTGGGATCCCCTCTTCCTATGGGTTCTTGAAGGTTGGGGACAAAGCTGCCACCCAAGATCTGCTCAGTGCCCTGGCCCAGACCAGAAGGAACCAGTGTTCTGGTTCAGAAGTGACTTCCTGAGTCCTTGGTGGGTCCTGGTTACTCCCTGTTTAGGGTGGGCCCTGCTGTCTGCTTACCTAAGATACTGCCCGAGTTTGTGTGCCTGGGATCCCCTCTTCCTATGGGTTCTTGAAGGTTGGGGACAAAGCTGCCACCCAAGATCTGCTCAGTGCCCTGGCCCAGACCAGAAGGAATGAGTGTTCTGGTCTGGAAGTGACTTCCTGAGTCCTTGGTGGGTCCAGGTTACTCCCTGTTTAGGGTAGGCCCTGCTGTCTGCTTACCTAAGATACTGCCCGAGTTAGAGCACCTGGGATCCCCTCTTCCTCTGGGTTCTTGAAGGTTGGGGGCAGAGCTGCCCCCCAAGATCTGCTCAGTGCCCTGGCCCAGACCGGATGGAACCACTGTTCTGGTCCAGAAGTGACTTCCTGAGTCCTAGGTGGGTCCCAGTTACTCCCTGTTTAGGGCAGGCCCTGCTGTCTGCTTACCTAAGATACTGCCCGAGTTAGAGCACCTGGGATCCCCTCTTCCTCTGGGTTCTTGAAGGATGGGGGCAGAGCTGCCACCCAAGATCTGCTCAGTGCCCTGGCCCAGACAGGATGGAACCAGTGTTCTGGTCAGGAAGTGACTTCCTGAGTCCTAGGTGGGTCCCGGTTACTCCCTGTTTAGGGCGGGTCCCTGCTGTCTTCTTACCTAAGATACTGCCCGAGTTATAGTGCCTGGGATCACATCTTCTTCTAGTTCTTGAGGGTTGGGGCCAGAGCTGCACCCCAAGATCTGCTCAGTGCCCTGGCCCAGACCGGATGGAACCACTGTTATGGTCTGGAAGTGAATTCCTGAGTCCTTGGTGATACTGCCCGAGTTTGTGTGCCTGGGATCCCCTCTTCCTCTTGGTTCTTGAAGGTTGGGGGCAGAGCTGCCACCCCAAGATCTGCTCAGTGCCCTGGCCCAGACAGGAAGGAACCAGTGTTCTGGTCTGGAAGTGACTTCCTGAGTCCTTGGTGGGTCCCTGTTACTCCCTGTTTAGGGCGGGCCCTGCTGTCTGCTTACCTAAGATACTACCTGAGTTCGAGCTCCCGGGATCCCCTCTTCCTCTGGGTTCTTGAAGGTTGGGGGCAGAGCTGCCCCCCAAGATCTGCTCAGTGCCCTTGCGCAGACCAGAAGGAACCAGTGTTCTGGTCCGGAAGTGACTTCCTGAGTCCTAGGTGCGTCCAGGTTACTCTCTGTTTAGGGCGGGCCCTGCTGTCTGCTTACCTAAGATACTGCCTGAGTTTGTGTGCCTGGTATAAGGAATATCTGACTGCCCTTGAGAATAGACTACTCCAGACCACGTGGTTCTAAGTGGGAAAAGGTTTATTCAGGGAAAGGACAAAGGTGGAGAGAGAAGAGAAGTAGAGGCCTGCCAGGACCACGTAGAGAGAGGAAGGGGGGAGGGGAGAGAGAGGCAAGAGGCAAGAGGGTAAGAGAGAGGAAGAGAGAGAGGAGGAGGCAAGCAGCCCCTTTTATACTGGATCAGACTACCTGGCGGTTGCCAGGTAACTGTAGGGAGGAGCATACCTGGCTGTTGCCAGGTAACTGTAGGGAGGATCATACCTGGCTGTTGCCAGGTAATTGGGGAGGTGGAGTTTAGACAGAATACTAACACCTGGGATCCCCTCTTCCTCTGGGTTCTTGAAGGTTGGGGACAAAGCTGCCACCCAAGATCTGCTCAGTGCCCTGGCCCAGACAAGAAGGAACCAGTGTTCTGGTTCAGAAGTGACTTCCTGAGTCCTTGGTGGGTCCTGGTTACTCCCTGTTTAGGGAGGGCCCTGCTGTCTGCTTACCTAAGATACTACCCGAGTTAGAGCACCTGGGATCACATCTTCTTCTAGTTCTTGAGGGTTGGGGCCAGAGCTGCCACCCAAGATCTGCTCAGTGCCCTTGCCCAGACCTGAAGGAACCAGTGTTCTGGTTCAGAAGTGACTTCCTGAGTCCTAGGTGGGTCCAGGTTACTCTCTGTTTAGGGCGGGCCCTGCTGTCTGCTTACCTAAGATACTGCCTGAGTTTATGTGCCTGGTGTAAGAAATATCTGACTGCCCTTGAGAATAGACTACTCCAGACCACGCGGTTCTAAGTGGGAAAAGGTTTATTCAGGGGAAAGGGCAAAGGTGGAGAGAGAAGAGAAGTAGAGGCCTGCCATGACCAGGTGGAGAGAGGAAGGGGGGAGGGGACAGAGAGGCAAGAGGCAAGAGCTTAAGAGAAAGGAAGAGAGAGAGGAGGAGGAAAGCAGCCCCTTTTATAGTGGATCAGACTACCTGGCGGTTGCCAGGTAACTGTAGGGAGGAACATACCTGGCTGTTGCCAGGTAACTGTAGGGAGGAGCATACCTGGCTGTTGCCAGGTAACTGGGGAGGTGGAGTTTAGAGGGAATACTAACACCTGGGATCCCCTCTTCCTCTGGGTTCTTGAAGGTTGGGGACAAAGCTGCCACCCAAGATCTGCTCAGTGCCCTGGCCCAGACCAGAAGGAACCAGTGTTCTGGTTCAGAAGTGACTTCCTGAGTCCTTGGTGGGTCCTGGTTACTCCCTGTTTAGGGTGGGCTCTGCTGTCTGCTTACCTAAGATACTGCCCGAGTTTGTGTGCCTGGGATCCCCTCTTCCTATGGGTTCTTGAAGGTTGGGGACAAAGCTGCCACCCAAGATCTGCTCAGTGCCCTGGCCCAGATCGGAAGGAATGAGTGTTCTGGTCTGGAAGTGACTTCCTGAGTCCTTGGTGGGTCCAGGTTACTCCCTGTTTAGGGCGGGCCCTGCTCTGGGCTTACCTAAGATACTACCTGAGTTAGAGCACCCGGGATCCCCTGTTACTCTGGGTTCTTGAAGGTTGGGGGCAGAGCTGCCCCCCAAGATCTGCTCAGTGCCCTGGCCCAGACCGGATGGAACCACTGTTCTGGTCCGGAAGTGACATCCTGAGTCCTAGGTGGGTCCCAGTTACTCCCTGTTTAGGGCAGGCCCTGCTGTCTGCTTACCTAAGATACTGCCCGAGTTAGAGCACCTGGGATCCCCTCTTCCTATGGGTTCTTGAAGGTTGGGGACAAAGCTGCCACCCAAGATCTGCTCAGTGCCCTGGCCCAGACCAGAAGGAACCAGTGTTCTGGTTCAGAAGTGACTTCCTGAGTCCTTGGTGGGTCCTGGTTACTCCCTGTTTAGGGTGGGCCCTGCTGTCTGCTTACCTAAGATACTGCCCGAGTTTGTGTGCCTGGGATCCCCTCTTCCTATGGGTTCTTGAAGGTTGGGGACAAAGCTGCCACCCAAGATCTGCTCAGTGCCCTGGCCCAGACCCGAAGGAATGAGTGTTCTGGTCTGGAAGTGACTTCCTGAGTCCTTGGTGGGTCCAGGTTACTCCCTGTTTTAGGGTAGGCCCTGCTGTCTGCTTACCTAAGATACTGCCCGAGTTAGAGCACCTGGGATCCCCTCTTCCTCTGGGTTCTTGAAGGTTGGGGGCAGAGCTGCCCCCCCAAGATCTGCTCAGTGCCCTGGCCCAGACCGGATGGAACCACTGTTCTGGTCCAGAAGTGACTTCCTGAGTCCTAGGTGGGTCCCAGTTACTCCCTGTTTAGGGCAGGCCCTGCTGTCTGCTTACCTAAGATACTGCCCGAGTTAGAGCACCTGGGATCCCCTCTTCCTCTGGGTTCTTGAAGGATGGGGGCAGAGCTGCCACCCAAGATCTGCTCAGTGCCCTGGCCCAGACAGGATGGAACCAGTGTTCTGGTCAGGAAGTGACTTCCTGAGTCCTAGGTGGGTCCCGGTTACTCCCTGTTTAGGGCGGTCCCTGCTGTCTTCTTACCTAAGATACTGCCCGAGTTATAGTGCCTGGGATCACATCTTCTTCTAGTTCTTGAGGGTTGGGGCCAGAGCTGCACCCCAAGATCTGCTCAGTGCCCTGGCCCAGACCGGATGGAACCACTGTTATGGTCTGGAAGTGAATTCCTGAGTCCTTGGTGATACTGCCCGAGTTTGTGTGCCTGGGATCCCCTCTTCCTCTTGGTTCTTGAAGGTTGGGGGCAGAGCTGCCACCCAAGATCTGCTCAGTGCCCTGGCCCAGACAGGAAGGAACCAGTGTTCTGGTCTGGAAGTGACTTCCTGAGTCCTTGGTGGGTCCCTGTTACTCCCTGTTTAGGGCGGGCCCTGCTGTCTGCTTACCTAAGATACTACCTGAGTTCGAGCTCCCGGGATCCCCTCTTCCTCTGGGTTCTTGAAGGTTGGGGGCAGAGCTGCCCCCCAAGATCTGCTCAGTGCCCTTGCGCAGACCAGAAGGAACCAGTGTTCTGGTCCGGAAGTGACTTCCTGAGTCCTAGGTGCGTCCAGGTTACTCTCTGTTTAGGGCGGGCCCTGCTGTCTGCTTACCTAAGATACTGCCTGAGTTTGTGTGCCTGGTATAAGGAATATCTGACTGCCCTTGAGAATAGACTACTCCAGACCACGTGGTTCTAAGTGGGAAAAGGTTTATTCAGGGGAAAGGACAAAGGTGGAGAGAGAAGAGAAGTAGAGGCCTGCCAGGACCACGTAGAGAGAGGAAGGGGGGAGGGGAGAGAGAGGCAAGAGGCAAGAGGGTAAGAGAGAGGAAGAGAGAGAGGAGGAGGCAAGCAGCCCCTTTTATACTGGATCAGACTACCTGGCGGTTGCCAGGTAACTGTAGGGAGGAGCATACCTGGCTGTTGCCAGGTAACTGTAGGGAGGATCATACCTGGCTGTTGCCAGGTAATTGGGGAGGTGGAGTTTAGACAGAATACTAACACCTGGGATCCCCTCTTCCTCTGGGTTCTTGAAGGTTGGGGACAAAGCTGCCACCCAAGATCTGCTCAGTGCCCTGGCCCAGACAAGAAGGAACCAGTGTTCTGGTTCAGAAGTGACTTCCTGAGTCCTTGGTGGGTCCTGGTTACTCCCTGTTTAGGGAGGGCCCTGCTGTCTGCTTACCTAAGATACTACCCGAGTTAGAGCACCTGGGATCACATCTTCTTCTAGTTCTTGAGGGTTGGGGCCAGAGCTGCCACCCAAGATCTGCTCAGTGCCCTTGCCCAGACCTGAAGGAACCAGTGTTCTGGTTCAGAAGTGACTTCCTGAGTCCTAGGTGGGTCCAGGTTACTCTCTGTTTAGGGCGGGCCCTGCTGTCTGCTTACCTAAGATACTGCCTGAGTTTATGTGCCTGGTGTAAGAAATATCTGACTGCCCTTGAGAATAGACTACTCCAGACCACGCGGTTCTAAGTGGGAAAAGGTTTATTCAGGGGAAAGGGCAAAGGTGGAGAGAGAAGAGAAGTAGAGGCCTGCCATGACCAGGTGGAGAGAGGAAGGGGGGAGGGGACAGAGAGGCAAGAGGCAAGAGCTTAAGAGAAAGGAAGAGAGAGAGGAGGAGGAAAGCAGCCCCTTTTATAGTGGATCAGACTACCTGGCGGTTGCCAGGTAACTGTAGGGAGGAACATACCTGGCTGTTGCCAGGTAACTGTAGGGAGGAGCATACCTGGCTGTTGCCAGGTAACTGGGGAGGTGGAGTTTAGAGGGAATACTAACACCTGGGATCCCCTCTTCCTCTGGGTTCTTGAAGGTTGGGGACAAAGCTGCCACCCAAGATCTGCTCAGTGCCCTGGCCCAGACCAGAAGGAACCAGTGTTCTGGTTCAGAAGTGACTTCCTGAGTCCTTGGTGGGTCCTGGTTACTCCCTGTTTAGGGTGGGCTCTGCTGTCTGCTTACCTAAGATACTGCCCGAGTTTGTGTGCCTGGGATCCCCTCTTCCTATGGGTTCTTGAAGGTTGGGGACAAAGCTGCCACCCAAGATCTGCTCAGTGCCCTGGCCCAGATCGGAAGGAATGAGTGTTCTGGTCTGGAAGTGACTTCCTGAGTCCTTGGTGGGTCCAGGTTACTCCCTGTTTAGGGCGGGCCCTGCTCTGGGCTTACCTAAGATACTACCTGAGTTAGAGCACCCGGGATCCCCTGTTACTCTGGGTTCTTGAAGGTTGGGGGCAGAGCTGCCCCCCAAGATCTGCTCAGTGCCCTGGCCCAGACCGGATGGAACCACTGTTCTGGTCCGGAAGTGACTTCCTGAGTCCTAGGTGGGTCCCAGTTACTCCCTGTTTAGGGCAGGCCCTGCTGTCTGCTTACCTAAGATACTGCCCGAGTTAGAGCACCTGGGATCCCCTCTTCCTCTGGGTTCTTGAAGGATGGGGGCAGAGCTGCCACTCAAGATCTGCTCAGTGCCCTGGCCCAGACAGGAAGGAACCAGTGTTCTGGTTCAGAAGTGACTTCCTGTGTCCTAGGTGGGTCCTGGTTACTCCCTGTTTAGGGCGGGCCCTGCTTTCTGCTTACCTAAGATACTGCCCCAGTTTGTGTTCCTGGGATCCCCTCTTCGTATGGGTTCTTGAAGTTTGGGGACAAAGCTGCCACCCAAGATCTGCTCAGTGCCCTGGCCCAGACCGGAAGGAACCAGTGTTCTGGTCTGGAAGTGACTTCCTGAGTCCTTGGTGGGTCCAGGTTACTCCCTGTTTAGGGGGGGCCCTGCTGTTTGCTTACCTAAGATACTACCTGAGTTAGAGCACCCGGGATCCCCTCTTCCTCTGGGTTCTTGAAGGTTGGGGGCAGAGTTGCCCCCGAAGATCTGCTCAGTGCCCTGGCCCATACTGGAAGGAATCAGTGTTCTGGTCCAGAAGTGACTACCTGAGTCCTTGGTGGTTCCCAGTTACTCCATGTTTAGGGCGGGCCCTGCTGTCTGCTTACCTAAGATACTGCCCGAGTTAGAGCGCCTGGGATCCCCTCTTCCTCTGGGTTCTTGAAGGTTGGGGGCAGAGGTGCCCCCCAAGATCTGCTCAGTGCCCTGGCCAAGACAGGAAGGAACCAGTGTTCTGGTCAGGAAGTGACTTCCTGAGTCCTAGGTGGTTCCTGCTTACTCTCTGCTTAGGGCGGGCCCTGCTGTCTGCTTACCTAAGATACTGCCCAAGTTAGAGTGCTTGGGATCCCCTCTTCCTCTAGTTCTTGAGGGTTGGGGGCAGAGCTGCCACCCAAGATCTGCTCAGTGCCCTGGCCCAGACCGGAAGGAACCAGTGTTCAGGGCAGGGAGTGACTTCCTGAGTCCTAGGTGGGTCCAGGTTACTCCCTGTTTAGGGCGGGCCCTGCTGTCTGCTTACCTAAGATACTGCCTGAGTTAGAGCACCTGGGATCCCTTCTTCCTCTAGGTTCTTGAGGGTTGGGGGCAGAGCTGCCACCCAAGATCTGCTCAGTGTCCTGGCCCAGACCGGAAGGCTAGAATATCTATTCTAATTTCAAAATGAAGAAAAGGGGGCATAGTGAGGAAATATGGGACCAAAGCAAGATTAAAACCCAGCAGGGAAAACTCCAAGTCCTGTAATTACATGTCTGATTATAAAGGGTTAAATAGCATGTCCCTTCCAGCTTTGCTGACTGTAACAAATTTCCCTCTTTTTGTTGTGTTTCACTTCTGGTATGTAGCACTTCCTGGCAAAGATTCTATGGCTCTGGCATTTCTCCCATTTTGTAGTCTCCAATGCATTCAAGGCTTCATCTTCACAATGCCCTCTTAAGACCCTATGCATGAATTCCCCTACCACAAACCTAGTCTCAAAATGTTTCATTAATCCTGGTTGAAGATTCTATAACCTTTTACACCAGGATCCTTCATTACTCTAAGTCCAAAATCAAGTGGACTGAGTACTGAGTTTGTCTACCTCCTTGGGCTAGACTTGAATTACATTTGTATAAGCTTTCATTTGTTGATGTTTTGTTGTTTTGTTATTGTGTAAATTTTTCTTTGCTATCAGAGCAAAATATTCCCTAAACATCTTCTCTCTGAATTGGAATTTCATCTGGGTGAGGTCTTGCTATGAGGACACTTCCTTTTATTCTATTTAGCATCATACCTTTCCTTAAATGTCCCATCTCTTTGCATACACGTGTTTATTATGGCATTACATTTCCTAGTGCTCTTTTTCTCCTCAAATTGTACACTTTGTATTTTGTTTTGCCCTGCTTGCTCCTTTTCACTGTAGATCTGCACAAATGTGATCACGAAGTTAAACCACATGACATAATCAATACTAGGTTGTCTTTACATCTCCTCTGCCTATGAGTTAGCCCAAAACTCTTCAGATTAGTCTCATGCAGAGTCTTACAATGAGGAAATGCCACAATCTTTGCCAGAATATGACATGAATGACTCTAATCCAGTTATTAATACATTGTCCTTTGATACCTCTTGAGCTGGGCCTTCACAGTCCACATTGCTCTAAGCAAGTACTAGGATGGTATATTAAGCCCTGATTGCAATGTTCAAACTTATTTCTAATTCAACATACTAAAGTCTTTACTTCACCAAAAGAGAAGAAAAAAACAATAAAACAAAACCCAACATGATCTGGCCTGTCACAGCAATACCCAACTTCTGGTGCCAACTTTTGTGTTTGTTACTTTTTCTATTGCTGTGTGGAGACAGCATGATCAAGGCAACTTATAAATGAAAGCATTTAATTTGGAGTTTATGGGTCCAGAGGGTGGTATAGTTCATGACTAGCATTATGGGGAACATGGCTTCAGTCAGGGACGTGGATGGCACTGGAAAAGTAGTTAAGAGCTTATATTTGATCCACAGGTATGAGGCAGAGAGAGATATCCAATTGACGTGCTGTGTTGTTTTTGTATCCTCAAAACCTACTAATTGTGACATATTTCTTCCAATAATGACATGTCTACTTTATCCTTCTAAACAGTTTGACCAGCTGAGGACCTAGCACTCAAACATGTGAACCTATGGAAGCCATTCTTATTCAAACTACCACAGATATACAGGGCCATACATTTAATAATTCCTTCATCACTGTTGAATTAGCAGGAACATACTTTTTTTTCATATCTTCTGGAGTACATCCTATATCTCAACAGGATGTTTTTAATTTGCCCAATATTTTTTATAAAGAGAAGACTCTATTCTTCTGTGAATGTATTATAGATATAATACAAAAATAAAATAAGAATTATTTGCATATAAGTTTAATGTTAATATTTGCATATAAGTTTTATATAATATGTGTATACAATACATTTAATATAACTTTATGTAAAGCTTTATTATGTTTATTTTTTGGGTCTGTAGAACAATCCAAGCATTAGTCCTTTGGTGAACTTGAAAGTGTACATATTGCAAGTTGCCTGTTTAGTTATTGAGTTTCCGAAGTAGAATTTTTGAGTTCAGAATAAGAGTAAAAGTAAGAGTCTGTTATAATAAGAGATCTATTTGAATTAATTTTCTCTGCCTTGGGGATATAATTATTAATAAGATAAAGCTGATTTCACAGGGTCTTCAGTCTGATAAAAAATAAACTATATCAAAAGACAACTAAAATTTGGTAATATTGGAGATATGATAAAAGAATTACAAAGTACCATTTTAAAATTAGGGTAGTGTAGATAACTGTTCTTTGTGAATTAAAGGAGGTTTATTGGAGGAATTCAATCTTGTTCAAGATCTAAAGAATGGGCTCATATCTGAAAAAGTAAGTTGAATTCTCAAGGGTATATACCAGGTAGGGACTACTCTGTTCAAAAGTATTATAAAAGTGGAAACAAATATGATATGGATTTTAAGTAGTTTAATATGAATATAATACAGACTATTAATACAAAGGCATGAAAAGAAAAAGCATTATCTAATTTTTCCTTTAGAAAAACTGATAAAACTTAATTCTACAATGCAGTATGAATGGGAAAAGTCTGAATACACGGGACAAGTATAGAAACATGCTTGTTAGGAGGAAGATAAAATGCCCCCAGCTAAATATAGGAGCAAAGTGGAAATTTCTGGGTTTTTTGGAGACTCAGTTAAGGTTATAATGATGTTTTGCCAGGGCAGACAGGTAAAAGAATGTTTTGATAAAGTAAACATGTACAAGAATGTCTTGCTGAAGCAGACACAGATGAAAGGATGCTTTGCTATAGCAAACATGTAAAAGGACACATGATGTTTAGAAAAAATGTAAATATGACTCTACAGATAGTGGGAACTTAAGCTTTGGTTTGCTTGCTCTGTATCCCTAGTCTTTGCTGATGACATGCATGTATTGGTTTGCCTTACATTGTATTACTGATCTTTGCTTGTGATGACTTCTCAGAGAAACATACCAAAGAACTTCTCCTGAGATTCTTGCAGCTTCTGGCCACTTCCACAGACTCAGGCAATTGGTGAGCCTACTGGTTTCTTTTGGATTTACATGCTCTTGTTGACTCATATGATATGTTTGCTAGCAGACTGGACCAAAAACAACTAAGCAAAGAACTATTTCTAAACAAGTCTACTTCCTCCATAGCCTAGTAACTTTTCTCTTCCACTACCTCTGGTGGGTGGTGAAAAATATATACCTACATAGGGCTGTGTGATGATGGGTTATTTTGTAAACAGCTTTTACATTCAAAGAGACTGTAATTTTTAATGGACCTCATAGCTGAATTAATAATACAACTTGAAGTAACTTAAGACTGCAATCCTACTGTGTACTCGGTCTGTTTGTTCATTAGCTTATCTTAATTATGTATTTATTTACTTTACATCATGATTTTATCACCCTTCCCAGTCTCACTTTCACATTCCCATCCTGAATTTCCCTTCCCTTTCTCCTTTGAGAAGGGAAGCCCCTCTCCCATGAGTACCAAACTGCCCTTGCATATCAAGTTACATCAGGATTAGGTACATCCTATACCACTGAGTCCAGACAAGACAGCCCAGTTAGGAGAAGGAGACCCAAAGAGAGGCAACAAAGTCAGAATCAGTCCCATTCTAATTGTTAGGGAACCCATATGGAGACCATGCTGCACATCTGCTACATATGAATAGGGGGGCTAGCTTCAGCCCTATATGCTCTTTAGTTGGTCATTCAGTCTCTGCCAGGGGCACTTGTAGGCCTTTTAGTTCTGTCCTCGACTCCTTCTAGCTTCCCCAGTCCTTCCTCCCACTCTTTCTGAGCTCTGCTTAATATTTGGCGGTGGGTTTCTGCATCTGTTTTCATCAACTGCTGGATGAAGCCTGTCAGAACACGATTATGCTAGGCTTCTGTTGGCAAGCTTAGTACCAGCATCTTCCTCTAGACCCTCCTTGTTAGTTAGCTTCTTTATTATAGTTAATCTACATATTATAGCATGTTTACCCTGTACTTTATGGCTAATATCCACTTATAAGTACGTACCATGTGTGTCTTTCTAGGTCTGGGTTACCTCACTCAGTATTTTTTTTTTTTTTAGTTTCATCCATTTGCCTGCACATTTCAAGATATTCTTTTTAAAAAACAGCTTAATGGTATTTCATTGTGTAAATGTACCACATTTTTTTTCTATCCATTATTCAGCTGAGGAACATCTGGGTTGTTCCAGTTTCCAGCTATTATGAATAAAGCTGTTATGAACAGAGTTGAGCAGTGTAGTTGTGGTATGGTGGAGCATCTTTTGGGTATATGCCCAGGAGTAGTATAGCTGGGTCTTGAGTTTGAATTATTCCCATTTTTCTGAGAAACCACTGGATTGATTTCCAAGGTGGTTGTACAAATGTGTAGTCAATCAGTAATGAAGAGAAGAAAGCCAGGGAGCTGTATGCTGGGCATCATTACTGGCCCCATACATTGCTCTGCACAGGACTCACAAGCCCCTGGAAAAGATCCATGAAGTGCTGGCATGGAAACGGAAATATCAAAGTTCAGAGAACCTTAGTGCTCAGTGAGAAAGTCAGTCCAGTTACCTGTTACCAGTTGTACCTGTGAACTGAGGAAGTAGCCCTGGTGGCAAAGAAAGAAACCCAGAGTAGGTGATATGTTGCATGTAACCAGGAGATATGTGGCTGACCAGGTTAGAGCCAGCAACAGAAGACTTTGAAGGAGTGAAGGTCCATTTAGAGACCAAAAATGAATACTGAGTGGGCAGAGATAGCTCAGTCCCACACCAATGCTGCAAGCCTCCATGACATTCTGGTTACTGAGATCCCAAAACCATCACAAATCTACAAGGTTTAGTCTCTGATTATGCACTGTGCATTCAAACTTAAGTCATTTGATGGTTACTCTTTTTAAATCTGGTTGGAAACACACACACACACACAGAGAGAGAGGGAAGAGAGAGAGTGTAAGAGAGAGAGGGGAAAGAGAGAGAGAGAGGAAGAGAGAGAGGAAGAGAGAGGGAGAGGAAGAGAGAGAGAGAGAGAGAGAGAGAGAGAGAGAGAGAGAGAGAGAGAGAGAGAGACTCTTTCTAATGTGCCTTAGTTGATGCTGTTAAGTTTGTTTGAAATGGAGAGACTCTGCATTCCAAACAAGGAATCACGGGAAGCCAGTATGGGCCTTGTTCCTTTGGCCCAGGGCATCTAGCCATATGTAAAGTGAGCCTGACCTACCAACTCTATTTTGAACAGATCCAAGGCTGAGAAAGGCTAGGTGCTTCTTGAATTAATCAGTGACTATGCCAAAGCCCGATGCTGTGGAAACTATAGTAAAACACCAGGATCATCACTTAGCTCAGAACAACCCCTGCAGCCAGCCTCACCTGCAGTGACCTGGGAAAGGGCTACCTTTTTGAGCAGAGACATACTGGGTGGAAGAAAGAGACACAGGTCTTCTCAATAGAAGAGTCTCCTGCTGATTGACAGGGGAGAGAGCAAAGCCAGTCTCACAAGTGTGTGTACTGAGAACAAGAGAAGAAAAACATGTTCTGATCCCAGGAGCACCCAACAATTTATTCTGATCCCTTGTTATGGAAGAACACTATCTGAGGCAGCTTGGAGAACTTCCTCACTGGAGACAGTTTCTTTCTCTCCTAGCAGGAGCCAATTAATCAGGGTAAGGTGCTTCTCAAGTCCCCTTTGTCTACCACCTCCACTGCTGTGAATATGGGGTAAAAAGAGACAGCTGGTGTTACTGTTCCCTCAGTCACCCAGGCATGAACATCAATTCCCCAATAGCAGACTCAAGACAGACTGCCATCTTCAAGAGCCAGACATATAAAATACTGACAGTCACTCCAGGGGTTCTTTATGTTGGTACCACCCACAGCACTGACATCATCCAATATCTACAGAACTGAACCATCTTCAAAGGATCCAGAATTTGAAAGCTGAGTGGTTGCTGATTTTAGGTGTTGTGTGTCTGGGTGAAGATCAGCCACAAGGCATGTGGACAGAGAGCTAGGCACCATGGTGTGCCTGAAAAAGTATTACTAAGAGTATCACACACAGGAACCAGGAATAAACCTCTGTATCTGCAATATAAAGATGATTATATTCATTCCAAAATCAATTTTATTGTACACTTCCAAAAAAAAGTGAGTACATACCATGAATGTCTTTCTGGATCTGGGTTACCTCATACAGGATGCTATTTTACAATTATATACATTTGCCTGCAAATTGTATAATGCTAAGTAATCTTCCATTTTCTAAGTGTACAACATTTTCTTTTTCCATTCTTCAGTTGAGGGACAACAACACTGCCTACTCTGTATGTAGTCAATATAGTACTTGAAATTCCAACTAGAACAATAAGGCAACTAAAGATCAAGGAGATATAAGTGAAAAGGATAAAGTCAAAATATCACTATCCTTAGACGGTATGATACTATACATAAGTGACCACAAAATTCTCTCAGAGAAATCCCACAGCTAATATTCATCCTCAGCAAAGTGGCTGGATACAAAATTAACTAAGAAAAGAATCAGTAGCCCTTCATTATACAGATGAATAATGTGCTGAGAAAGAAATTAGGGACATAGCATCCTTCACAATAGCCACAAATAATATAAAATATTTTGGTGTAACTCTAACCAAGCAAGTGAAAGACCTGTATGACAAGAACTTCAAGTCTCTAAAGAAAGAAACTGAAGAAGATATTAGAAGATGGAAAGACATCCTATACTCATAAATTGATAGGATTAACATAGTAAAAATGGCCATTTTACCAAAAGAAATCTGTAGATTCAATGAAATTCCTACCCTTTTAATTTAATGTGTCTTTAAGAGAATAATGTAAAACCCAAACTTACATGCCTTGGATTTAGCATGTAGTATGCTTTTACACTGTAAGCTTATAAATTTAATCTTAAAATATATATTCTTTCATTCCCCTGACCCATAGTATTACATGTATATTCATGAATGAACAAAAAGTTAGGCATAGATTAAGACCACTACAATAAATAGAAAAATTATAGTAGATATTGGAAAAGAGAAGTAGAAAATTAAAATCTGGCCTTGCTCTTAGTTAAATTACTCTAAGCCATTTTGTCTATTTTCCTTGATGGGCTACTGACACAGTATTGGTGACTCTGAATGTAATGTTAGTGTGCTCAGATGAATGCATATGTAATTTTTTTTTCTACGGAATTGACATGGAGACAAAAACTAATGCCCCCTTTTCCCTATGGGTGTACCACTGAAGATCCTGTGTCATCATTAGCTACAGATCTTCATATTATAATTGATAATATAAGCCAAATTGTACCAACTTATTGCTTCTGCTAAGGTATCCATGATGCCACATGCACATATTTGATCTTGGATAGAAGACAAAAGTGGGTGAACTACCACATTGTAGCCACACAGTATCAAATGAGTGTGGAATATTCTTCCCTAAAGCCCTGGATGCTACCCATATTTTTGCCAAGTTCATGATAAGGAGTTATGGCAAAGATAGGTTTTGAATTCTACTGAGGCCACACCTTTTTCATACAATATGCATAAAGATGATGTCTAGTACTAGTGACTATAGGCTTCAAACAGGTATGTAGGATGCCTTTGGCCATAGGGCACAATGGTCAATTTATCATCTCTATTGGTATACAATAAGGACTATGTCATTAAGGCCCTTTGTAGAGTCCCCAGAAGATCCACATCTCAAATAATTTTGGGTTCACAAAGATTATTAGAAATAAATATGAAGCCAGAATGTGGTGGCACACACCTTTAATCCCAGCACTTGGGAGACAGAGGCAGGCAGATTTCTGAGTTCGAGGCCAGCCTGGTCTACAGAGTGAGTTCCAGGCCAGCCAGGACTACACCAAGAAACCCTGTCTCGAAAACCAAACCAAACCAAACCAAACCAAACAAACAAACAAACAAACAAACAAAAAACAAAAAGAAAAGAAAAGAAAGAAATATGAAGATTTGATAGTTGAGAAATGATTCATCTCCAATGACTATGGGGTCAAATAAGTGTCCAATTGTGGTACCCTGAATGATTGACTGTTCATGCATTTCTGAGGACTTCCACTGTGTTTAAACCTCATACCCCACTAATCATGTTCACAAGCAGATATTACATCGAGTAAAAAAGAAATATTTTAGGGATAACTAGGAAGTATAAATCTTACAACACAGTCTTACTTAGAAGTAGATAATGAGATAGAACAATAATGGTGCCTGGTGTCATACTCATTTCAAACCATAGTAATTTAAAAATCCTGTTTTTATAAGGATGAGCTCATTTTGACTTACCCCTAAATTATTTCCATGTAGTAAGAAGCAGAATGCCATTTGCCTATAGGTTGGAATATTTTCTAGACAAACACAAGGTAGAGAGTTTCATCTTCAAATTACTTTCAACTCAGAAAAGACAAAAAATGAATCATACTTGGCCTTATATTTTAAAACAGTTCACCCTTTACCTAGTCTCAAGCTGATTTTACTGTATCATCTTCGACAGAGATGAATGGACTTGTCACCATAACAAACAACCCAAGGCATAACATATAATTGCTAAACAATAAGAAACACAACTGTAACACAAAGCAATCCTAGCTATCACTGAATGAAAACACAAAATAACAAAAATCAAAACCAAAAATAAAACCTGAAGTGAAAGATTTAACAAATGAGAAATTGAGTAAAAGTTACAACACAGCAGATATATATGATGTACATCTTTAATACTACCACTTAGTGTGAAGAACAGTCAGATTTTTATGAGTTCAAGGATAGCCTGGCCTACATATTGGGTGCTAGGCCAGCTCGCATTATAAGAGAAGAACTGTATAAAAAATAATAATGTGGTAAATGTGAATTTTATTGAGTCCATTTATTGATGAAGAGCTAAATTTATTCTATTTGTCAAAATAAGAAATGAAGACAAATAATTAATAACATGCAACATAGTTTATATGCATATATTATATAATGTTTAAATCAAGGTAAGTGTATTGACCATTTCTAAATTTACTCTCAGAATCCTTCTTTAAGAATTTTTTTATTGTGCAGCATATTATTGTCTTCCATAGTCCTCATACTATCAAATAACACATTAGTGCTTCTTGCTCTTATGTCAATGTAACCTAGTAGACATTGATCCAAAGCCATTTCTTAATGAATTATACAGCATACATGTGTCAGAAAGTTACTAAGTGATGGAAACATAATACAGTCATTCATATATATATATATATATATATATATATATATATATATATATAACCTGCTATAGCGTATCTTGATTTAATGAGTCAATTGTCATATTTAGAGTTATCCATCATTATTAATATTGATATTGATGACTATTGAATAGCATTTTGATTATAAATAACATATTGTTAAATAATCCTGTCCTTGGTATAAGCTAGGGTGAAAAGAACTGAAGGTTTTGTAAATCTTTGCCATCACATTGCTTAGCTTTCACTGTTTTTCAAATTTCCTCAAAACCTGAAATTATTCTTACCTGATTATTTAATATATTGGCCTCAATAAAATTTAAAAAATGATATTGTAAATTTCAAGACACAGTTCCTTCTGGTCTGAGCCAATACCCTGAGCAGACCATGGGCGCTAGCTTCACATCCAGTCCAAAAAGCACCCAGAGAAAGCTCAACTCCCAGGTGCTCTAATGTGCCCAGGATCACAGGATCTCAGGAGGATTAGTCACACCAGGATTTCAAGATCCCAGAGACAGCTTGACTTTCAAAAGTTCTGACACATCCAGGATCTCAGGGTCATAGGGTAGCAGGATCACAGGATCACAGAGACAGCTGGACTCTAAGGAATTCTGATACAATCTGGATCACAGGAGGAACAGACTTCAGTCCAGAGACAGTGAGGGTGGATAGCACTAGAGATAACCAGATGGTAAGAGGCAAGTATAAGAACATAAGCAACAGAAACCAAGGTTACTTGGCATCATCAGGACCCAGTTTTCCCAACATTGCAAGTCCTAGATACATCATCACAAGGAAGAGCAATATTCGGATCTAGAATCCCTTCTCATGATGATTATTGAAGATGTTAAGAAGGATATAAATAACTCCCTTAAAAATATCCAGGAGAAAACAGCCAAACAGATCCTGAAAGAGAAAACACAAAAATTTCTTAAAGAATTACAGGAAAACATAGTCAAACAGGTAAAGGAATTGAACTAAACCATCCAGGATCTAAAATGGAAATAGAAACAATAAAGAAATCACAAGGTAGACAACCCTGGAGATAGAAAACCTATGAAAGAAATCAGGAGTAAAAGATGCAAACATCACCAACAGAATACAAGAGATAGAAGAGAGAATCTTAGGTGCAGAAGATATCATAGAATATATTAACACAATAGTCAAAGAAAATGCAAAAAGCAAATGCAAAACATCCAGGAAATCTAGGACACAATGAGAAGACAAAACTTAAGGATAATAGGTATGGACAATAGGGAAGATTTTCACCTTAAAGCCCAGTAAATATCTTCAACAAAATTATAGAAGAAAACTGCCATAACCTAAAGAAAGAGATGCCCATGAACATACAAGAAGCTTATAGAACTCTGAATAGACTAGACCAGAAAATAAATAGATAATAATCAAAACACCAAATGCACAAAAAAAAGAATATTAAGAGTAGTAAGGAAAAAAGATCAAGTGACATATAAAGGCATGTTAATAATAATAATAATAATAATAATAATAATAATAATAATAATAATTTAATAATAATAATAAAGGATAATAGATGGAAAAGTCCAACACAAAGAGGGAAACTACAACCTAGAAGAAGCAAGAAAGTAATCTTCTATTAAGAAACACAAAAGACGATAGCCACACAAACATAATTTCATCTCTAATAACAAAAATAACAAGAAGCAACAGTCATTTTTCCTTAATATCTCTTAACATCAATGGACTCAATTCTCCAATAAAACAACATAGACTAACAAACTGTAGACATAAACAGGACTCAGCATTTTGCTGCATACAGGAAATGCACCTCAGTGACAAAGACAGACACTACCTCAGAGTAAAAGGCTGGAAAACAATTTTCCACACATATGGTCCCAAGAAACAAGCTGGAGTAGCCATTCTAATATTGAATAAAACTGACTTTCAATCAAAAGTTATCAAAAAAGATAAGGAAGGACACTCCATACTTGTCAAAGGAAAAATCAACCAAGATGAAGTCTCAATTCTGAATATCTATGCTCCAATGCAAGGACACCCACATTCATAAGGGAAACTTTACTAAAGCTCAAAGCACACATTGTACCTCACAAAATAATAGTGGGAAACTTCAACACCCCACTCTCAGAAATGGAAAGATGATAGAAACAGAAACTAAACAGAAATATGGTGAAACTAACAGAAGTTATGAACAAAATGGAATATATATATATATATATATATATATATATATATATATATATAGTACCTCACACAATCATAGTGGGAGACTCAACACCCCACTCTTAGCAATAGATAGATCATAAAATCAGAAACTAAACAGAGACACAGTGAAACTAACAGAAGTTATGAGCCAAATGGATTTAACATATGTACACACACACACACACACACACACACACACACACACACACAAAACATGTCATTCTAGAACAAAAAAATATACCTTCTTCTTAGCACCTCGTAGTACCTTCTCCAAAATAGATGACATAATTGGTCAGAAAACAGGCCTCAACAGATACAAGAAAATTGAAATAATCTCATGTATTCTATCAGATCACTATGGACTAAGGCTGGTCTTCAATAACAACAACAACAAAAAACAGTAGAAAGCCCACATACATATGGAAACTGAACCACTCTCTACTCAATGAGAACTTGGTCAAGGAAGAAATAAAAAAAGAAATTAAAGATGTTTTACAATTTAATGAGAATAAAGACACATCATACCAAAGCTTATGGGACACGATGAAAGCAATGCTAAGAGGAAAACTCATAGTTTAAGTGCATCTAAAAAGAAACTAGAGAGAGTATACATATACTAGCAGCTTGACAGCACACCTTCAAGCTATAAAACAAAAAGAAGCAAATATAACCAAGAGTAATAGAAGGCAGGAAATAATTAAATTCGGGGCTGAAATCAACTAATAGAAACAAAAAGAACTACACAAAGAATTAAAAAAATAAACAAAAAACAAAACAGGAGATGGGTCTTTGAGAAAATCAACAAGATAGATAAAGCCTTAGCCAGACTAACCAGAGGGCACAGAGACAGTATCAAAATGAACAAAATCAGAAATGAAAAGGGAGACATAACAATGGAAACTGCAGAAATTCAAAAAATCACCAGATACTACTATAAAAGCCTATATTCAACAATACTAGAAAATCTGAATGACGTGGACAATTTTCTAGGCAGATACCAGGTTCCAAAGTTAAATCAGGATCAGATAAATCATCTAAACTGTCCCATAATCCCTAAAGAAATAGAGCAGTCAGTAAAAGTCTGACAACCAAAAAAGTCCAGTATCATAAGGGTTTAGTGCAGAATTCCATTAGACCTTCAAAGAAGACCTATTACCTATACTTTTCAAACTATTCCACACAATAGAAACAGAAGGGACACTACCCAATTCATTTTATGAAGCCACAATTACACTTATACCTAAACCAAACAAAGACTCAACAGAGAAAGGAAATTTTAGATGAATTTCCCTTATGAACATCGATGCAAAAATACTCAATAAAATCTTGCAAACTGAATACAAGAACACATCAAAACAAACATTCACCATGATCAAGTAGGCTTTATCCTAGGGATGAAAGGATGGTTCAATATATGGTAATCCATCAACTTAATCCACTACATATACAATACAGAATGAGACAAAGACCTGGAATAAGAGTGGGACCCAAGAATCAATGGAGGTGACCTAAGCTGAACTCACAGCCTTGGGGATATGGAACCTAGCCATCTCCTGTAGCTAGTCACAAACTCCAATAGAGCTATAATGCAGGCAGAAGAGATGGAATAGAGACTGAGGGAATGATCAACCAATAAACAGCCCAACTTGAAGCCCAGCCCACAGGCATGCACCAGTCCCTGATCCTGTTAATGATATTCTGTTATGCTTGAAGACAAGAGTCTAGCATGGCTCTCCTCTGAGTTGCTCTACCCAGGAGCCGACTCAGACAGGTGCAGACACCCACAGCCAAACAGTAGATAAAGCTTGGGGAGTCTTACAGAAGAATATTAGAAAAGGTTGCACCCTGAAGGAGACAGAAATTCTATAGGAAGGCCTAGAGTGAACTAACCTGGAGCTGTAGAATGCTCAGAGACTGAACAACCAAGCAAAGAACATGCATGGACTGCACGTAGACTTCACAGCACATGTGTAGCAGATGTGCAGCTTAGTCTTCATGTGGGATCTAAACAACTGGAACAGGGGCTATCCCAAAAGCTGTTGCTTATATGTGGGATATGTTCTTTTAACTGGACTGCCCTGTCTGGCCTCAGTGTTTGAGGATGTGCCTATCCTTGTAGAAACTTGATGTGCCAGGTGTGAATATATCCAGAGGGTTCCCCACTTTCTCAGAGGAGAAGTAGATGGGTAGATTGGGGGAAAAGTTTGGCCTGGAGGAGGTAGCCAGGAGGTTGGCAGTGAGCTGGATGTAGATTAAATAATTAAAAGAAAAAAGAACTATAGGTTACATTTTATATTTATTTATTTTAAATAATAAACTTAAATAAAAATAAAATAAAAATTTAAATAATAATTTAATTTTCGCTACAGAAAATAAATCTGTAGATACAGGAGGTTGCAGGTCATTATAAAATCTATCCAGTAATAGGTGCAATGGTGATTTGTGTTCTGTGCCACATTACCTATGCAAAGGTAATATTCAGAGTAGTAAAGCCTAATGCTATCTATGAAATAATAATATGGATACAGCTTATTATTGCAGTTTCCAGGGACCTAGAGAATAGGAATTTTTTGAAGGGAGAAGTTCCTGTAAATATCTTTGTACTTAGTATAGCTACTTTCCTCCCAATACCCCTGGATTTAGAACACACCATTTCAGCTTATTCAAGAAAACATTGTAACAATATATATTTCCATGTTTTACGACAGCCTAATCACTTACATAGTTCATTGCAAAACCACCTTATTACATGAACAAAAGCTAAAAGAAAGTCATTGCTAATCCATATTAATTTTTCTTTTTTCTGTCTTCCCAACTGATGCTGTAATCATGTGAAGTAGTTTTGACTCACACTAAAGAGTTTCAGGGCTCTGAAATTGAGAATTATACTGGTAGTCAGGAATTCTTCTCTATAATTTATTCTTTTCATTAGATTTTCTGTAAGTACATAGTTTAAAGACATAATCTACATCCTTGATGCTGAATTTACTTTAAGAGTTGTAAGTATATATGAGAATAGAGTGTACACATACACTTGTGATCCATGAGCCACTACAATCCATTGCAATGTATATGAAGAATAAAAAAAGAGAATTTTAACTGCAGCAGTGTCTGAGTTAATTTAGAAGAAAGGTGATATAAATATATATTTTGTTGCTTCATACAGGATAATTATTTTATATCCCCTCCTATAACTAAGAGAAAAGTAAATATATAATGAAAACCATGGATAAATATGCATTCTGTCCCTATTGTATAATTTCATGTAATGTTATTTTGAATGAGAAATGCTTCTATTATATTCATGAAAATTGCCACTGCAGTTTTAAAATATTGCTAATAAAGATTTGACATTTATTCATCAAACCACCTAAATCTGGGGAAAATTTCATGACATAGAAAAGCCCAATTAACTGAAAATAACAGGAAGGGATTATGGAAGAGCCAAATGATAAGGATAATTGAAATCCATACATAATCCTCATTTAAATCCTTGGTTTTAACTTGTTCTCCTTTCAAATCATTTACCCAAAGAGCTTACCCATAAGAGAACTGATTTGTTTTTAAAACCGTCTCCCATCTAATATTCATGAGAATTCATCAATAATAATACATTTTAATATGCATATAGTATCCAAATATGGAAACTGTGAAAACAGGACTTTATGGAACTGGCATGTCATGAATTAAATGCATTAAGCAAAAATATAGTGAAGGAATGTTTACTGGCTTACAAAACAAGGTAATTAACAAATTATACTAAAAGAAAACATAGAATGTGTGTTGATAACTCAGAAACTAGGTACAGAGATTGTGAATAGAGAGTTACCACTATTACAAATTTCTATTATATTAATATGTTTTCTTTCATTGCCCATTTTACAGGAGCCTTTATGATGTAACAGTTTATGTCACAAAATTTAAGGAGATATATCTTATCAGAGGAATGTTATCATGGTATAATAGGCTATAAAATGCCATGAATTGTTGAATCTTATAAGAAAACCTTAAAAATCCTACCAAATAACAAAATTTATTTAAGATAGGCTTGAAAAATAGATGTAAAACTTGACAACTTATTGGTTGTTGCATATCTGGTGTTCCAGTTTCAATCTACCTCACACCAATGGCTTCACAAAACAGGAAAGTATTTGAATATATGAGACTGAGATTTGTATTCCATTAGCCAAGTGATTCTCAACTATCCTAGTACTGTAACACCTTAAAACATTACCTTTTATGCTTCCATTAAGAAAAGAGAAGTCCACCGGGTGGTGGTGGCGCACGCCTTTAATCCTAGCACTTGGGAGGCAGAGGCAGGTGGATTTCTGAGTTCGAGGCCAGCCTGGTCTACAGAGTGAGTTCCAGGACAGCCAGGGATACACAGAGAAACCCTGTCAAAAAAAAAAAAAAAAGAAGAAGAAGAAGAAGAAGAAGAAGAAGAAGAAGAAGAAGAAGAAGAAGAAGAAGAAGAAGAAGAAGAAGAAGAAGAAGAAGAAGAAGAAAAGTGAAGTCCTTCCAGGGATGAGGGATGTCAACCACAACCAAACATGGCATAAAGAGTTAAGATAAGCCTAGGCACATACCCTCATTACAAGGCTAAAGAAGGCAACACACTAGGAAAAGGAGTCAAGAACACCACAAGAAGTTATTTTTTTAGTTGTGTACAGACATATTGTATTTTTCACACTTTTGCTTCTATGTAAACACTATATCCTATCAGTGTTAAAAAGAAAACTGAAAATTTAGAGAAAGGAAAGATTTCAGCAGGATTTGCAGAAACACTGGTTCCAAAACAAAGCTATCTAATTATAATTTATTCTATTTTGATTAGAAGAAGAGAGATAAGTTCTTTTATCCATGTGAGAACAGAAGGATAAATTAATTTTCCCAGTCTCTTTATCTTCAGTATAGAGAATTCCATTTGGGTTGAGTTACCCTTGCAATCATTATGTTTATTTCTATACAGTGTTCTAAATATGGATATTGAAGCTTGGTTTGCTTTACTGTTCTAGATTACAATTAATATATTATACAGCAGGATCTTTAGAAATGGAATGCCTACATTTACATCTGAGTCTATAGTTTATTATATGGATACCCTTGGGAAATTTCCTAAAATACTTAGTTTCTTAATATACAAAATAACTATAAGTGCATGTGCATGTACACGTGTTTATGCACACGTGTGTGCCTGTGTGAGTGTGAATGTCTCAGTGGCACTTCTTCTTTTACATTTTGAAAACTGCAGTGGGACCTTGCTTCTAGAAGCTTGTAGTTTTCTGCTCCTTGTGATCTATGTTTAAGTAACTTAGATGAGAAACACATAGTATAAAAATTATGGCGCTTACCTCAGAGTACAAGTGTCAGTGTGTGTGAGTGTGTGTGAAACAGAGAGAGAGAGAGAGAGAGAGAGAGAGAGAGAGAGAGAGAGAGAGACAGAGAGAGAGAGAGAGAGACAGAGAGAGAGACAGAGACAGACACAGAGACAGACACAGAGACACAGAGACAGAGACACAGAGGCAGAGACACAGAGGCAGAGACAGACAGCTACAGACAGAGAGACATAGAGAGAAAGAGACAGAGAAATATTTGCATTGTAGTTAATACAGAGGAACTTAGACATTATGGACATTCCTTGTGAACAATATTGTGAGCTGGTATATTTTTTAGAATAATAGTTTGTAAAGTTGAGTGTATCCCCTTGAGTACTTGTTAAAAAATCGGTTGTTGAGACCTATACCAACATTTCTGAATGAGTAAAGCTGGTGTTTGTGTAAATTTCTACCAAGTTTCTTCATTGTAGGGATGCTCTTGGTCCAGGAACCACATTTAAGAATTATTAGAGAAGGACTTTAAATAAACATGTTTGACAACTATCCTATCATTGATCAATTTATTTTCTTCTTTGCCTTCTGAGAACTGCCAGTGGGATGCTTGCAGTTCCCTGATTCTTGTGATATGTGTTTAAAGAATTTAGATGAGAAACACATAGTGTAGAAGTTGGGGTATTTGTCATAGCATTCAAGATAATGCTGTCAAAGGGTGATAATGGACAATTGTCAAGGGGAATACTGTGCTAATGGAAACTTTATATAATTTCTGAAGTCTTTATAAAAGGAAGTGTCCAGGAAAAGATCTATTCCTGCCCGAATGAGAGGCTGATGTAGATTAATTATTAAGGGTGAGGCAAAGTATGTCTCTGTTCTTTACTAAAATATTTCAAATTAAGTCATAATCTCATCTTTTGAACAGTGGAAGGCCAGAGACATGACTCAATTCCTGTTTTTTTAAATAGTATTCAGAGGCCCACAGTTATAGATCCAGGTTAGACAAGCTGCCAATTTGGGGAGAGATAGTCATATCTGCAATTACACTGAAGCCAATTAATACGTATTTAACTACTAAAAAGAGCCCTCTCCCATATCCTACACAATGGGAGTCTTGTGAATGATTTCAGTGTTGCAACCACTGATTCAGGGAAAAAAAGTTAATTATGAAAGAAAAAAAAACCAAATCTATCAAAATCTTAACCTTTTGGGGAATGGTGGTAGTCTTTGGGAATGGGAATGCTATAATTTAACTGGAATAATTTTTTGTTATCAAAATAGTAATATATAGGCCACAATAATTTTGGAATGTGAAAATATTTCTTACAGAACTACGAAGACTCAATTAGTGAGTAATTACAACTCTGTGACAAAAAGAAATGAATTTTCTCAATTTCAATCAGAGTTTATAGCAAGCTACTCCATTTAAAAATACCCATCTTTGCTATCTCTCCATCATCATGAACATTATTATTTTTCTTTTATTTTTGCTTGGTGAGTTGTGTGCTTTCATCACTGGTATGTCTGTGTACCATGTGCATGACTGGTAACCACAGAGGCAACAAAGAAGGAGCATATCAGATAACATGTAAATGGAGTTACAGATAATTCAGAGCTACCATATGCTTGCTGGGAATTAAACCTGGTTTCTCTGGAAAAGCAGCCAGTGCTATTAACTACTAGAGAGAAACAAATCTATCAAAATCTTAAGCAGAAGCATCTCTCCAGCTCATGACACTCATTCTTGAATAATTCATTATAATGTATCCATGACAACCATATAGAGAATAACTGCTTCTAGACATATGCTGCAATTTCAACCATTTATTGAATTAATTTTATGGCTATATTTATTTTGAAGAGATATGTTAATTATCCATTCAATATATATGGTCCTTAGCTTATTATGTATGAATAGTGTCTTCTACTTTGACTTGTATTTTGGACATGTGTGATGCATGAAACTACGGGTGACTAATAAAATAATGGGCCCAGTTAACAACAAATTATCCCTCATAAACTAAACTAAGGAGACAGTACTTGTTTTAATGTATGAACCAGATGGCATAAACTTCCCCACTGTTACCATTTGTTTCTCTAAATAATTTCTGAGATGTTGTCACAGAACATTTTCTGTAAAAAATAACAGTAACTGAAAGTAGACATAAAGAGTCATGAATGCCCAATAAGATTTGTCATATTAATTTTTAAAAAGTTACTTACTGATTGTCTACTGTGTCTAGGTGATATCTGACTTACTTGGACATAATTTTGACATATTTTCATTGTGAGGTTTTTTTTGTGTTATAAGCAGCCTTATTTCCCTGCATGAAAATAGTGACTGACATAGTATACTAAGGGCTTGGGATGTGGGATTTGAAGCCATAACTCTGTGATTTTAAAACTTTGTCTCATCAGAATCAAGTACATTAACCACGATATGCCAAAATATTATATATATATATATATATATATATATATATATATATATATATGAAAGAACAGTTCTGAGTCTGACATTTATTATACAATCATTGATTATAGGATTTATTATTTTGAACTGAGGAATATGTCTAAACTCAGCAATATATGATATTAAATGCTTTACATACTCAAAACTCTCTTCTTAAGCCAATAATTTCTACATACATTCATTGGCTTATCTTAACTAGTAACAGAGTCTGTATTTTTTAGTGATTGCAAATGGTAGTATCACTTACAAAAGTGGGAGCAAACTATTTTAAGATTCCTGCATTGTTACCGGTGTCAAAAATCTCAGTGATGCCACTACTCACGTAAATTGTATGCATCTGTCCACTGGCATTTTAGACATCACTCACTTTAATTTCTTAACAAAATATATTCTTAAATTTTCATGCGTACTATGATTTTTATGTATCATATTTTAAAATTAATTTATTTATTTGCATCCCAAATGCTTCCCCCTTCCCTGTTCCCCCTTGCAGAATCTCTTTCCCATCTTTCTCTGCGAAGATGGGGGTCCCACTGGTAATCCCCCCACACTGGCACATCAAGAATCTGTAGGTTTAGGGGCATCCTCTCTCACTGAGGCCAGATACAGCAGCCCTGTTGTTGAACACATTCAATAGTAGGGCAACAGCTTTAGGGACAGCCCCTACTCCAGTTGTAGGGGACCCACATAGAGACTGATCTGCATGTCTGCTATATAATTGCCAGGTCCTAGGTTCAGCCTGTGTATGCTCCTTGGTTGGTGGTTTACTCTCTGAGTGCTCCCAGGGATCCAGGATAATTGATTCTGTTGGTCTCCCTGTGGAGTTCCTATCCCCTTTAAGGTCATTAATCCTTCCCCTAACTCTTCCATAAGAGTCCTGACCTTCTTCCAATGTTTGGCTGTAGGTATCTGCATCTGATTTAGTCAGCTGCTGGGTAGGTCCTCAGAGGAGAGTTATGGTAAGCTTCTATCTGCAAGTATAACAGACTGTCATTAAAAATATCAGGGATTGGTGTTTCTAGTTGGGTCAGTTGTTAATTGGCTTTTTCTTCATTCTCTGTTCCATTCCTACATTTCCTTTAGACAGGACAAATTTTGGATTGAAAGTTTTGTGGGTGGCATAGTGTCCTTATCCCCCCATAAAACAAAATACCCAATGAAAAATGGGGTACAGAACTAAACAGATAATTCTCAGCAGAGAAATATTGAATGGCTGAGAAGCATATAAAGAAATGTTCAACATCCTTAGTCATCAGGGAAATGTAAATCAAAAGGAACCTGAGATTTCATCTTATACTAATCAGGATGACTAAGATCAAAAACTCAAGGGACAGCACATGCTAGCAAGGATGTGGAGAAAGGGGAATACCCCTCCATTGCTGGTGGGATTGCAAACTCGTATAACCACTCTGGGAATCAATCTGGTGGTTTCTCAGAAAGCTGGAAATATTTCTATCTGAAGATCCAGCTATATAGCTCTTGGGCATATATCTGAAAGATGCTCTATCATACCTCAAGGACACTTACTCCAACATGCTCATAACAGCTTTACTCACAATAGCCAAAAAAAAAAAAAAAAAAAAAAAAAAAAAAAAAAAAAAACTGGAATCAACCCAGTTGTCCCTCAATCAAGAAATGGATACAGAAAATGTGGTTTATTTACAAAATGGAATAATATCCAGCTATTAAAAACAACAATATCATGAATATACCATATTTTTATTCATCAAGAAAAAAAAAAAAAGACTTGTAGAGCTTTAAAAGCTTTTCTTGGGTATTAAAGCGAGTATAGACAACTGTACCTGCCCATGGATTCGCTGTCAAGTATTAAAACAAATACCAAAGATCTTAGATCCCACTATAATTTTATTTGTTTTTGTTTTAGCAGATCACAGAATATAAATGTAATCTCTAGCGAGATTTGGGGCTTTATATCATTTTAAATTGACTGCACACTGAAGTAACTTTTTATACTTTCAAAAGTTTTAACTTTGGGAATTTCCATTTTATTTCTTTACTTGAAAGGCAAATCCCTTCCACTATGTTATTAGTATAGGTTTATGTTTGCTATGATGTTTTCTGACAATGTCTTTTTTGGTAAAATTCATGCATGCTGTTAAAAGGTTAACTTAGATTCAGGCAGAGTTTATTGACTGCAGGTCAATTATAGTTGTTAGGCTTTATAATTATGGTCACATATTATTAGAAATGAGATCTTGCCATGGGCCTGCTTTCCATTTCTTTTTTTAGTTATGGCTTGCCTGGTTCTTAGAGAAAATGCACTACATTTCCAGGTTTCCATAATGTGAGTTAATTTCTGTAAGGTGTCACTTCATGTGGACCACCAGTCATCTATGAATTCCATGGCTGATCTTATGGGGGGGTGGTGGTTTCCTTCAGGACTGGGCAGCTGAAAAAGTACTTCCCACAGATGAATTTGTGGCACATTGCCAGAGCCCCAAAAATCTTCCCACAGAGGGCCAAAACCCCAAGGTTGTCAGAGACAACTCAAGCCACCTAGACAAACTAGTGACAAGACAGCTCTGAGAAGACCATTGTATCTTCTAAGTTTATTATAGAGATCAATAAAAGGTAGTGCAAAGGAGTATAGCTTAAATTATCAGTTGAAAAAGTAGCCTAAATACAAACATAAGAGGACAAGAAATGTCTAAGAATAGAGAAAAAAACGTAAAAAAGAAGCAAATAGATCATATAAATATGGTAACTAAAACTACCAATGTCATATTAGAAACAAAGAAAATTTCTAGGTAAAGGATGGCTTAAGTCAGTGGTGGTTCTCAACCTGTGGGTTGTAACCTCTTTGACAAACATTTCTCTCAAGAAGTATTTACATAACAATTGAAAATAGTAGCAAAATTACAGGTATGAAGTAGCTACAAAATAATATTTTGGTTGAGGGTCAACACAGTATGAGCTGCAGCACTAAGAAAGCTGACAACCATTGGTTTAAGAGAAGAATTATGGAAAAATAAAGAAGCTAGAAAACCAGAGATGATCTTAAAACTTCAAGTCATAAAATGATGGAAAGATAAACAGTATATGCTACAATATACAAATAATGCTAGCAGAATAGACTATATTAAGTTAAAAAATAGCTATGAAGCAATTACACATGAAGGAAAGGTGACTCATTTGTGGATGTTAAATAGTTCTAAATGTGAATGTACTTAGCAACATAACTAGTATAAAATGGAAAACATGTAAGAAATGTAAGAAATACACTAAATGTATGGTGTTTTGAAAGTAATTTCCCTGAATATTTTATAGTTGTTATTATTTGAACCTGAACTGTCTTTCACAGTATCTTATGTCTAATATGTGGGCTTTTGACACTCTTTGGTGTGATGCTAGAAATACCTATCTGGGTAAAGTAAGTGATTGGAGGTCTACCTTTGAAGGCTTTACCTGTTACCTGACCATTTCTTGTTTGTTTCCTAGACACTAAAGTGCTGTATAAAGTGAAGACTTCTGCCACATTTTCCAGCCATTGTCCCTATCTCTCTGATCATGGAACAGAAGAAACTGTCTATGTAGAACCATCAGAAATGTGAGGCAAAATCAATTGTTCTTCATGTTAACTGCTTGGTAAATACATTCTCATAAAATTATTAATAAAAGACCTAGAAATAAATAAACATCAAAATAACATAGAAAGGTTAATGTGGTTAATTGGTCTTCTCTTATATTTGTTTCAATGAAAAAAAATCTGAATGATATAGTGCTTCAAAGGTTTTTCCATGATAGGAAAGATCTCTGTGTTGTTCAGCACTTTAGTGCATTCAGTGTTGTTTGACATTTAATATTTTGAGGATTTTTCTGTTCATTAAGATGTTGACTGTGAGTGTGCTGCATACTGTCTTTTTTGTTTTATGGTAAGATATATTCCCAGTATTCTTAGACTCCCCAGAAATTTTTTCATGCAGGGATGTTAGATTTTTCCAAAAGCCATTTCTGTATATGAAAGGATGATCATGTGTTTTCAGTCTCTTATATGAAGGATTATATTTATCAATTTCCTTACATTGAATCATTCCCTGGATCTCTGTGATGATGCCAATTTGCGCCTCATGGATAATCCTTTTAGGCATTATTAAATTAGATTTACAAATATTTTATTGAGGATTCTGTGTCCATATTTATTAGAGATATTGGCCTACAATTTTCTTTTTATTCTTGGTTTTAATTTTCATCTAGTTTTTGTATCAGAGTAATACTGGTTTCATAAAAATATTTGAAAATGATTATGTATTTTCTATTCTATTTAATAATTAGAAGGGTATTGATATTAGTTATTTTTTTTTGATGGACTGGTAGAATTCTGAGATGAATCCAAACTGCCTTGGGCTATGTTTAGTTGGGAGATTTTTAATTACTGCTTCTGTCCCTTTGAGTATTATGGGTCTATTTAAATTATTTATTTTATTTGTTATATTTATTTTAGATAAAATAGACTTTATCTAGTTTAAATGTTTTCATTGCATTTAAAACCAATTCATATATTAATTCACCATGGATTTTTCCTAAAACAAGACATTTCAAATTACACAGAAGCAGAATAGAATTAAATTACAAATTTGTGGAAGAAAAATATGTGAATCATATATCTAGGCATTAAAAAGCACACATATAAATAACCTATGATCAACATAGTAAACATAATCATATATTTCCTTTTTATTGAAATTATATTCTTTTCTCATATAATATATCCTGATTGCAATTTACCCTTCCTCCACTCCTCTCAGTCCCTCCCAACATCTGCCTCTACCAGGATCTACCCCCTTTTGGTTTCTCACTAGAAAGAAATAGATATCTAGCAGATAACAACAAAATGTAACAAAATAAAGCACAATAAAAGAAAGCAAAAATATCATACCTAAGATGGACAAGGCAAAGCAACAGAAAGAAAAGAATTTTTAAAAAGGCACAAGAGACCCACTCATTTATACACTTAGAAGTCTCATAAAACACACATACACTCATATATATATATATATATATATATATATATATATATACATTAGAGAATCTGTTGCAGACCTGGGCAGATACTATACATGCTGCTCAGTCTCTCTGAGTTCATATGAATTTTGCTTAGTTGATTTAGAGGAACTTGTTTTCCTCATGCCCTTTATCCCCTCTGGGTCTTATAGTCTTTCCACGTACTCTTCCATGGTCTTCCCTGAACCCTGAGTGGATAGATTTGATGAAGTCTACTCACTTAGAGATGAATGTTCCAAGGTATGAAAACATAGTATTTTAAACAAAGCCTATGAAATGCATATAACATATAAAATTGTAGAATAATGTTAAATTATCAATGTAATTATACACAAACATACAATGGCATGGCAAGTGTACATATCAAATAAGTACATTGCAGTATTTCTATACAGGTATATAGCATGTACCAGCTGAATCACTGGAACTAGTATTTGTATCTTTTTCATTACTTCAGGTTTAGAACCTTCAAATCGTTTCACTTCTGTCATATTATAAATAAACACTAGACTACTGTAGGCTATATCATTTAGTTCAATTCAGAGCATCAGAACATATCAATTTAAAAAAGATAGTTTATCCATGATTTTTAGGTCTTAAGGGGTAAAGTGATTTTACACGATTTCAGGATGGCAATAATGGTATGAGACTAATAAGAGATGTTACCAAATCCTAATTATTTACAGAAATCCTGAATAAAATTGAATCACTTTAACCTGGGAGTATTAGCAAAAAAAACAAGAGTTAGGTAAGTTGAGAAATTAATAGCATTAATAGGAACTGAGGCTCTTGTACATAAGTTAAATAAGTAATTAATGTGAGACAGGACAAAATCACATTGTTGAGTCACAGCAAGAATTTTCTTAAGATCTGTGCCACAGATTATTAATGCAGTATTTTCATTCTTTATAAATTATGATAGATACATTTAGTTCTATAATCCCTAGAAAATGGTATACACTGTTTTTCTGTGAATCTCTTTTATAATGCTTACCAGTACTCAATCAAGTTTTGGAGAAATTGAATATATTTGCTCCAATTTACCAAATGGTATTATCTATTAATATCCCAAATGGTTACTCTACTCAATACCTTAAGTTAAATTACTTGATATAGGCTAGCTTTAAAATAAATATATTATAATTATGTAATTCTAAATAATAATAATTTAAAATAATATTTAAAATAATTTTCAATTATATATGTATATATATATTAGTTATATTCGCAAATAGGTGAAAAATTTTATAGTTATTTGATGATATAATGATATATGTTTAAATATAATATAATTATATTTATATATAAATATATAATGATATATGTTTAAAAATAGATTTTTCTTGTCACTAAAATGTAAAAAGTATTTTCACACAAATGTCAAACTTACACTGAAAGAATATTAATGTCCTTTACTATGTCACTACCTTGAAAAGTACAATTAAATCATTACATATAACCTTGAGTCATAATCTAATGAATAGGGGAATTTAGTATCTTTAATAGCCTTCAGCCTCACATAGAAATGCCAAAAAGTATAGTCAGAATAGACAACTGTTAATTGCTCCACTCTCATAGTACTTTACTGATGCTCATGATAGGTTATATACCAGATTTTCACTAATAAATATCTACATTCATGCCTTTCTTTCATGCATTAAATGAAAATATCATGGTTGAAATACCTTGTAAGCTGTAATTTTAAAAATAAGACAATTATTAATGGATCCTATCAGAAAAGACAGGTCTCAAAGACAAATTGGTAATTGTTCTCTGTTAGTTTCTAATGACAGAACTGATGGTTTCTAATGTTTTTGATGGTGTAATGGTTATCTTCTATAAGCCTGTCTGTTAAGAGTGATGGGGACTAGTTAGAATTTTTTCTTTTGTATTTTCCCAATGATTTTAATTTCCAGTGAGCTCTGCTTGGCATAAAAGGACTTAGACATGGATTCCTATTTTAAGAAAAAAATGATCTTTCAATAACTTTGGAAGACTATTTCATTCTCTCTCTAGTATCATTATGAATTTTATTTACAAAAAGAAATACTTGTGATGATGAAAAAGAGTTTTCCAAGAACAATGTAAAGTGTCAATATTATAATACATCTATTTACTGTGTAAGCAACTCATGGTCTACAGTCAACTAAGCCAATGTTATCTAATCTGATAGGCTCAGATCTGACAGATTTCTAAGACCTGGAGTTTATAAAAACAAACAAAACAACAACCACATGACAAGTAACTCCAGTGAATGGTTTTGGCAAGTTAAAGCTTTAACTCTTATGTTTTATTTTCTGCTAGAGTTATTTGAGTATTTTTTTAAATAATTGTGACAAATGTTATGTTACATAAAATTCATTAGCCTCTTGACAACTTATTTGGTGAAACAAATGAAAACTTCAGAATATTTTTTTACTCATTATTTTATCAAAGAAGCCTACTTGCTATATGCTTGCTTTTCTTCAGTTCTTCCTTAAGACACTCCCTCCCTCCTTCCTTCTTTCCTTGATTTTCATAACATAAATTATTGTTTGCTTTGCAGTATATGATACATTCTTTAGGTCCTCTTTTCTTTTTGTTTTAAATATATCTTAAATATTGGGTATTTGAGGCCAGATTTAATTCAATGTTAATTAAAGCCAGATGAATAAAACAAAAGATGAAGAACATATAAAGGCCTACATTTTCCCAGTTTGCATCATGTTGATTTTCATGTCTAACCTGATTAGAAATATTTTAAATAATCTGTTTTATTTTAAAGTAATTTTGCACATACAATGATAGTACTAAACATTTCGTGGTCACTATATAAGTTTATCTTTTTAAAAAAGTTGTTTGGTTTTTAGCTTTACTTTTTATTTCTTTTATTTTTTATAGTCCAGTCCTTACCCCCTTCCTGTCCATCATCCCATAGTTCCTCATTCCATTCCATCTCCCCCAGTATCCAAAAGGATGTCACCCCCCCAAGATAGGCCTCCCACCTCCATGAATAGTATGTACTCACTAATAAGTGGATATTAGCAAAACAGTAGAGAATACCTAGGATACAATCCACACAACTCAAGAAAGTTAACAAGCAGAAGGGTCCAAGTGAGGATGCTTCAATCCCACTTGGGAGGGAGAAGAAAGCAATCATGGATGGGAAGCAGAGGAAGGAAGGGACTTGGGTGGGAGAGGGGAGGGAGAGCGGAAAAGGAGACCAGGATCAGGTATTGGGAGGGAGAAGGAATGAAGCCCTGAGGGTCAGCAGAATGAATGGAAACAGGAAACCTCAGGAGGAGGAGGGGGGGGCTCTAGAATGTACCAGAGATCTGAGAGGTGAGAGCCTCCCAGGATTCATTCACCTTAGATGAAATGCCGAACAGTGGGGAGAGGGAACTTGTAGAGTTCACCTCCAGCAGAGAGACAGGACATGAAGTGAGAGATGGGGTTGCCATCTCACAGTCAAAAACTCTGACCCAGAATTGTTCCAGTCTAAAAGAAATGCAGGGACAAAAATGGAGAAGAGACTGAGGGAAAGGTGGTCCAGTGACTAGCCCAGCCTGGGATCCAGCTCAAGGGGAAGTTCCAAGGCCTGAAAACTATTACTGATGCTATCTGTGGTGTGCTTACAGACAGCAGCAAGCCTAGCATGGCTGTCTTCAGAGAAGCCCAACAAGCAGTTGAGATTCAGATGCAGATACTTACACTCAACCAATGGACAAAAGCCGGGACCCCTTTGGTTGAATTAGGGAAAGGCTGGAAACAGCTGAGGAGCAGGGCAACCCTATAAGAAGACCAGCAGTCCCAACTAACCTGGACTTCTGAAATCTCTCAGACACTGGGTCTTCAACCAGGCAGTATACACCAGCTGCTCTGAGACCCCCAACACATATATCACATAAGACTGCCTGGTCTGGCTTCAATGAAAGAAGATGTACCTAACCCTCAAGAGACTTGAGGTCCTCTTTTTTCATTTTTTTCTTTGCTTCTCTGTCTGTGTTTTCAAATGGTCTTAATTCAAATTTTCTGTTTTTCTTTTTCCAGGTGAACTGTGTTGAATCTCTTTGATGCACTTTTAGCTCAGTTGTTTCGTATTTAATATATGGTTCTACAAAATAGTTTTTATTGATAGATTTTATTTGCATCGTTTTCCTGACTTTGTTTATTGTTCCTTTTATTATGTCTATTATAATGACACTTATTTAAAAAATTTTCAAGCAGTTCATAGATATTCATTTTTCTCTTTATTTTCTAGAAATAAATACCTTATTCATGTGATTGGACTACATTTTCTTATAGATTTGAATGCCCTGTTAAATTTTGTTGAGATGTCAGAACTTAAAAAAAAATTACCCCCGCAATTTCTCAGAAAAGGTAAAGAACTTTAACTTACCAACCTAGATTTTATAATCTTTTACACTGATAAAATCTCTTGCTCAACCCTGAAACTTCTGTTCTACAAAGTTGTTTCTCTCTGTATTCAGCACCTTCTAAATGTTAGCACCTGTCCTGTCAGCACTCCAAGTCAGGAAAAAAAGTAAAACTTTGGATAGTCCCTATAGAGAGTATTCAGTAAACTCATGATTCATTCTTTAATTTTTGTCCAGAGAGAGGTTCCTTATAATGGCGAATTCCTTCAAGTTGCACAACATTGTGCTGTGTAAGGATATAGACATATCTGGGTAGGTCAAATACTGTGATTTTTATTATCCCAGTTTTGGAGTAGCTTCTTGATTTTACTGTACCAAAATGCTTCAGATTTTCTCCTAATCTCCAGAGTTCTCAAAGAGTTATTCTGGTATTAGCTCTGTGTGAAAAGGGAAGCCTGTAGTGTTCTAGTTCTTTATCTTGCTGGTATCACTCTCCTGAAATCATTTAAGTATTGTAAATGCTGCAAATATTCTATCTATAAAATGATTATATGCTTACTATTCACTGGAGTTTCAGACTAAAACAGTGACAAAGGAAACCAAAATTGTTACACATAGACCCTAACATTGAGAAGAACATAGCATGCAGTTAACATTATTATAATTAAAATCGGGCAAGAAGGTTATTGTGTTTTAAAGACATGCTAAGCTGTGGTTGGAGGAGTTTGACACTGATAAAAAAATATATCAGGTATCTGTTCCAAGCCTTTATGCCATCTCTGAAGCTTTTTTTCTCCTGAGATTAAGGTAGTTAATAAAATTATTTCTGTAGGTCATTCACCTCTATGTAATAATATTTTCTAGATTTTACACCTAATTACATATCAAGTTAACTTTCTATAGTACTTTCAGACACCCTTGGACATTTTCTACCAATGTATTGAAGTTCTTGTATTTTTCCCTTGTGTCAACAGGATAAAGAACTAGTCTGGAAGCTGGTAAGGGACGGTAATGTCATAAAGTTTACATTTCTATCATACAATAGAACACCATCAAATGTTATCACTAGTTATTTTTTTCTCCTTTATAACAGGGAGTATTTCAGTCAGCCTCCATTCTAATAACAGGAGGAAGAAAGACATAATGTTAAAGAGCATCATTGCCAAATCACATTGATAAATCTACATATTTTTCTATGTATTTTCCATACAATGCTGGGTAATTTACATCCAACTAGTCTTTTCCTTCTGTAAAATGAACACACTATAAAACTCATAAGTTCATTATGAACACTAAGTTAATACATGTACAGCACTTGTAAACATGTCTGACACATAGGTACTTTAGAAATTTCCAACACATTTTTCAAAAGCAATATACTTAAGTCCTTCCTTAGTGAAGACTCCAATTATAAAATGCCTTGATAAGGTTGGCTGATTTTCCTATGGTGTTTTTTAAAGTTTTCCTTTATTATTTCGGTAAAACCAACTTAATTTTAATAGATAACTGTATTACCAATTCCTTCTAAACATGCAAAATTTTTTGTATGACTAGTATGTACATAGGGACAGAAGTGGTTTGATTCCATAGAAATGACATGACTTTCCTTTAGCCCAACCTCTTTTTTCTCTATGAGGACAAAATTATATAGGGAAGTGTGGACAGAGCATAATTATACTCCTTAATATCTGTGCTACTAAGTAAAGAGTTTTTCAGAGTAAGGAGTTATTTCATTAACAAAATGGCATTAAACCATTCCTGATTACCTAGTAGAACTGTAGAGAGTAAGGTAATATGTTAGTGGAAAGTGTTATTATTAAATTATAAGCATTATTGCCCAGATTATGAAGATTTTGACCCCAAATCTTATTTATATGTTGAATTTTTGTTTATCAGCACAATGTTTATATATAGGGCTTTTAGGAAATTATTGCATTAGATCAAAACCACTCTGGACAAATGCATGGATGGGTTTTTAATTTTATGTCATTATTAAAAAGTTATGGAAAGAAGTATGTAGGTACTCGCTGGAGGTTAGAAGTCTCTGGGCATGCAATTTTAATGGTCTATGTCATTCCCATCTTCCCCTTTGTTTCCTTTCTAGCACACCGCTCCATTATGTCTTCCTTTTCATACTGTTCTGTATTGCCTCAGACTCAAAGCAATGGAGTCAACTAATTAGGGACTGAAGTTCTAAAACAATAAATCAGAATACACTTTTTCTCCCTAAAGTTGTTATTTTTAGATACATTGTGACAGTTACAGAAATAATTAACAGCCAGATTTGATTTTAGTGCACTCTTAATTTTATCTACGGAACATCAACACTATAACTGATTTCTTCTCTTACATAAGGCTGTTGCATCAGAAAAGATTTCCCTGAACACCAAATCTGAACTAACTGACCCTAATTATGCTTCATTATTTTTCTTGTTTATTTTTATGTTATTGTAATCTATAATTATTAATTTTGCTCTTTTAATTTTCCTACTTAATGTCTGTCTTTTTGAATGTCCTATTTTGTGTGAGAGGCCTTTAAAGAATAAAATGTATGGTAGCATTTGTTGGAATCATGAGAATTTTGTAAAGTAACATTTAATTTGAATTTTTAAAGACAGGAGAGCTACCATTTTAGCACACTGCTTATGCCACTTAGTACCTTTCCCCCCCCACAATTTCAAGTCTTTTTGTTTTCCTTTTTCTTCAGATCCCAAGTTGATCATTGGTTCTGGGAAGCTACAGATTTAGAAATTAGACATTATTTTGAGATTTCCTTTACTATTTATGCTTCAAATATTACATAATATAGGTACTATAATGTGTGGGTATTCTATTAGAGGCTTATAATTCTCCAGAAATATTTAAAATACTATAGTTATTAGATAGTAGCCATGGTATAGAAAGTAGAAATAGGAATTCTGTTGAGGTTGGTAGGACTTGATGAATGATGACATTTGTGTGAATATAGGTAAAGAGAAGAAACAGAGACAGTGAACATGATTCTCTTGAGGAAATAGCTGATTTTTGTCTTGAAATTGCCTATTCTCAAGGTTTTTTAATTGATTAATTTCATTCACTTTTCATTTTTTGTTCTATCAAAATCCTGTAAAAGTTCTACTAGTTTATTTTCCATTTATGCTTTTCAAATATATGACTTGAGTCAAAGAAATTTTCCTTTAGATACATCTTTCTTCTTAAAATTAAAAGACATCCAAATAGTTATTTATCCTTGGATAAATATGTAGATAAATTTGTTTAAAGTTATAATGGTTACCTTATTTGTAGTGACTCATTACCCATGTATATAGTCCAATCTATTTCCATCTTCCAGTCTTATCATCATTCTCTGGACCTTTTCCAAAATATAAAGGTCCTATTTTATTATCCTGGAGCTTCTACTGGTATTTTCCATGTTGGTACCTGTGAATATTCAGGTACTTCAGAGTATTTCTCCAAGATTCCAGTCATAGAAGAAAGTTTGCTTGTTCTCCAAGAATTTGAATATTCTATAAATTAAGTTGGCCTGGCTAACATAGCAACTTTTGTCTAGTAGGTTTCTTTTCACTTCCTATATAAACTATGTCTTGTTTTCATGTAAGTACCTCCTCAAGAACTTTGAATTTGTCTGTTAAAAATAATGTCAATGATAAATGAGAAGGTTGAATTATTTGTTTTCATTTTCACGAGGACCAAAACTGTAGTTTGCATAATTATTATCACCATGCCCTTCAATTTACAGTCACCCAAAATGAGCAACAAACAGGGTATGATAACTCCAAGGGTGTGGTAGTGGCATGTATGCCTTAGTGGTAATCAATAACTCTCTAATGGGACTTAAGACTCACTCAACAAAAAAGAAATGATGCCTAGTACTAGAAACCTAACCAACTATCCAAGGCTACTGAAGTCATGGATCTTGAGATCCTACAACCACAACACTTTTTTAGCATCTTCATGACTTTTAAAAAAAAATTTATTGAATATTTTTATTGGATATTTTATTTATTTACATTTCAGAGGTCATCCCTTTTCCCCATTTCCCCTCCCTAGAACTCCCATCCCATCTCCCTCCTCCTTTTTGCTTTTATACTATTTTAATTACATGCATGTATTAAGGTCAGTTCTAGGTTGAGGGTCTAAGCAATACAATAGACAAAAATAGTCAAGGAACAGTAATACAATAAACACAAGTAGTCAAAGCACAAGCAAAGCATTAAACCCAATTATGTGAACACTCCTGTGATCACTGTTTCTAAGGGCTTATCAGGATGACCAAAATATCTGAGCCAACTTCCCTGTCCTAGTCCAAAGTCATTTTCATGTCTGAAGCCTACTTCCTTGTACTAGCCTAAAATTTAGCTTCCTGTCTGAAATTACTTCTTGGTTATAGCCTAGTGTTTAGATTCCTGCCTGAAATTACTTCTTTGTTCTAGTCTAAGACTCAGATTACTACCAGAAATTAATGCTTTGTGAGCCTAATATCAGCTTCCTGCCTGAAGCCTTCTTCCTTGTCCTTGACCAATGTCATATTCCTGCCAAGCAGCCCATTTCCTTGTCCTTGGCCCATGTCAGATTCTTGCCAAGTAGCCCCAAAGGCTCTCTGCCTCTCCCCCTTTTTAATAAGACTGAGCCTACAACCACAACTTTACTAAACTACCATAATCCATAGATAGATATGCTCTAAATACACATATATATTTACATTCTATATATACATTATATATGCATCTTAAATATATATGCATGTATATGAAATGTATACATATGTATGTATATAATATATGTATATAGGTGTATAAGTATATATGTATATATGCACATATATGTATATATGTACATATTATATGCATATGTGTATGTCAAATATATACATATATTTATGTGTATATGATATACACATATATTAAATATTTGTGTATATTAAATGCACACACATAAGTACACACACTATAAATATACAAAACTATACTCTAAACCTAGCCAACTATCCAAGGCTAGTAAAGACATGGATCTTGAGAACCTACAACCACAACTTTACTAAACTATCATAATCCATAGATGCACTCTAAATAGTTCTTCTTATACTCAGAGATAACTGTATTCCTCACCAGTTATCAAGGAACTTCTTTTTGCAACAGATGGAGACCATTTTAGAAAACCACAACAAAACAAAACGCAGAGTTGGAGAGCAAAGTTTCCATATCTCTGGCTCAGGGAATTTTATAAAATAGGACTGGAAGTACTGTAAGTACCAGAGGATCAGGATTTTGCAATGAGATTGTGATTATTACAATGTCAGAAGATATACCCATAAATTCTCACTAACATTACTGCTTAAGCATGAGATGAATAACAGACATGATAATATGAATGGGGGGAAAGCTCATAGGTCCTCAACAACCTACAATAAAACCTACAGACAACTAAGGAATGCTGAAAAAAAACACCAATCAGTTATTCAGTACAAAGAGGATATTTTCTCTATAGAAAACACTCAAGAATACACTGATACAAATTCTTTCTGTGGATTAAATTAACAATGGAGTCTTGATTGTGTTTATCATGGAAAGAAGTATAACAACTGATTTAAAAGAAATCTATAGGGAAGAAATCTGGATAAATGGTTAAGAGTGTATGCTGTTCTTGGAGAGGACCCCAGTTTTATTTGCCACAGCCATGTTTTGTGGCTCATAACCTTCTGTACCTCCAGGTGAACAAAATTCAGTCCCTCAGGTCTCAGCAGACACTGATTGCTGTCCACCATACATATCTTCAAAGTCTAGAGTTCTGCTCATATAATGTTTTCTATATTATTGTAAATTTTTACATGCTTTATTTTAAATCAGAATGTCTTCATTGAGTAAAGAAGAGATGATAAGTGACTTACTTGTGAAATAGATCACTAGAATTGCTACATACATTGAAAAGCATAAGAAATAAAGTGGATGAGTTAAAAACAGTACTGAACTAATCAAAGAGAAACAATAGTTGTTTTTTTCTAGAGTGTTTTAGATGGGGCTGTTGAGATTTGGTCAGATTCTGCATGATTTGAAAGTAGAACTGACCAGATGTAGTGACTGTATGTGGGTTATGAAAGAAATTGGAGCCAATAAACACATCCAGGTTTTTGTCATCAATTTAATTGCCATTAACTGAAAATAATAAACAAACCCTGAAATAACCTCATATGTTTCCAGCATGCTAGTGATAATACTTTGTGCAATTCCATCCTAGAGTGTAGGATGGATGGATGACTTTCTAACCAATATAATAGAGTGGGGGGAGTTGAAAGTTCCAATGATCATAGTTTAAGTGACTTAGAAGAATCACTTCTGTCTTTCCAGTAGGCTTTTTCCTTTGTGCCTTTGGGGAAGCAAGTACATACATTAGTTAGTTTCATGTGTCAAAATTACAATATGAAGAACTCCAAACATATTTTTTAGTATAATTCTAGAAAGAATGTAAATTCATTTAAAAATACAAGCTTAGAATTTATCCTTCTCCTAATGAGTTTTAAAATTAGAACTTAAACCTTGATGACACCTTGATTACTGCACCTCCTGATCCACAGAAACTGTTAAATAAGAAATGTGCCTTGAGTTGGGGCATTACATGTACGACTGCTATTTATTCAACATTAAATAATAATTACATTCTAAGCAAGGAGGAACTATTGAGGGAAGGAGTTTGGAACTAAAAGTCAGCTGCTTCCATGCAGGACCAGGAAGAGTTCATTTTTACTAGCAAGGGTGTTGTCTTGCCTCAGGACTATGATGTCACTATAGAGAAGCCATTCTTTTTCTTCTTTTCTTTTTTCCCATGTATTTATTTGTTCACTCTAATCCAGATCTTAGCAGCCCCCACCTCCTCTCTGTCCCTCTCAACACAGCTCCTTCCCCATCCTTACTTTCACCCCTGCCCTGAATACTAATCCACCCTGGCACCACATCTATCTTTTAAAACATACCTCGGAATTAACAGGTAGTAGTTGATCCTGGACAATCTACTTTCACAGTATCATTTATTTGTGAGAAACCTGTCTGACTTCATATGGAAGACAGGAGCCATTATGCTGTATTGTTGAATATAAGTTTTCATTAACTGAAAGAGCAGAGTTGCTGTTTATAACCCTGTTTCCTGGAGCTGGACCTGCCCTAACCCAAGATGCTGACTTGGTTTTGAGAACACTCTGCCCATCCCTGACCTTCCAATTACATGGTGACCACTTAGGGGGGGGGGGTTGTTTTGTTTTGTTTTGAGTTTTTTCCACATTTCCTTATTGATTCATTGTCTCTCTTCTGTAAAGCTGCTTAGCAAATACTTGTGATTTTTCTCCTTAAAAAGGGCCCAGGAAATGTATTAGAGGCTGCTCTGTTTTACTTTTACTTGATTTAAGAGGCAATTGCTGGCTAGCTCACATGCACACCAATAAAATCAAGCTTACTCAAAAAAAAAATAATAAAAGAAAGTAGCTGGTGAAACATAGTGAGCTCCAGATATGATAAAATTTTTTATAGTACAAAATATAGGAATGAATTAATATAAGAAGAAAATGAGTGATATAATAAAGATTGCTAGTGAAAGAATACCTTTGGATAGGCAGGATGGAGTAACATCCAATGTGTAAGAAAAAATAATTATATTAGTGACAGAAAGATCGTTACTTGTAATGAAGAAAAATGTATAATTTCAGATGCCAAAAATTTGTATATTAGGTGAATTTTTTGCCAATTTTTTCCAGTTTGCTCAATCTTTTCAGTATACTGTGATAATGTAAGAATATAGAAGGGTGTATTGAAGGTTTGAAGAAAGAAGGAGAATTATGAAATAATTTGGAAGATGGAGTGGTGAAAAGATGATCAAAACATCATGTAAATGTAGAAAAATATTAAGGCATGTCTAATATATGGAAATACTGTTTTTCTTAACAAATTTTATGATATTTTTGTAGACATTGAAAGTAAAGAAATGCATATAAGGAAAAGACATAGTTAGGCATTAGGAAAACAGTTCATAGTAATCTTTTTCTTTTGACCTTCTTAAGGACACTGGGATGCACTATTATTTGCTTAATTAGTTTACCTCAAACCCTCTATTTTCTAGAATCTTTAGGCCTTGATACCTTTGTAACTAATTTTGATGGATGTAACTGTCATGCATGCCATGAGTACCCTTTTTCTTCAGTTTTAGAGCATGATGGTGGTCCCTAAATCATTAATAACAATGCCAGGATAAAATTCAGTGAATGTTCACTATTAAATAAGAATATCATCTCTTCAAAATCCCAGAAATCTAAATGCTGCATCCATTGAAATTTTTTTAAATTATAAGACAGAAAGTTATTTTACTGTTATAATTAGTTATAAATAGTCCATTGCAGTAAATATTTTTTGGTAGGGAAAGATGTGAATCAACCTTTTAAAATGAATAGCATCATTCTGTACTCTTATTCTTTAATTTACTTTAACTTGTGTGTGTGTGTGTGTGTGTGTGTGTGTGTGTGTGTGTGTGTGTGTGTGTATTTTACCTGCATGTTTGTTGGTGCACTATGATTATACCAGGTATCTATAAAAACCAGGAGAGGGCATTGTATCCCCTAGGGCTGGAAACAGAGAATTATGAAATACCATGTAGATGTGGTGAATCAAACTCAGAGGCTTTGGAAGAGAAAGTAATGTTCTTAACTACATAGTCATATGTCTTGCCCTGTCTCTGTTACTTTTTCTTTCTTTTGGGGATTATAATATAATTTACCATTCCTCACTTTCTTCATATTTCAATTCTTGCTCTCTTTCAAATCCATGGCTTCAGTTTGCATCCATTACTGTTATATGCTTTGATATACATGTAAAATATTTCTCCCATTCTCAGCAATAGTTAGCTGCCTGCAGTTCTTTGTGTATGGTTGAGCCCTCATGCTTTTTGCCCATGTACTACAGTATTTCTGTTGGTGTTGTCTTTGTTTTTTTTTTTTTTTTTTGGTTTTTGTTTTGTTTTGTTTTTCGAGACAGGGTTTGTCTGTGTAGCTCTGGCTGTCCTGGAACTCACTCTGTAGACCAGGCTGGACTCGACCTCAGAAATCCGCCTGCCTCTGCCTCCCAAGTGCTGGGATTAAAGGTGTGCGCCACCACTGCCCAGTGGTGTTGTCCTTGTTAATCTCATGGTAATTTTAAAAAGTACATGCAAACACTTACTGTGATGTGTCCATGGTGTCAACATATTAATGTCAGAAATGAGTCCAGTAAAGATCATGTAATATATTCCAAACCAGACGTTCCTTCCCAATAAGTTAAGTATCCACACTGATTTTGAGACATCAGTTAAAATATTTTGTCTTGCAAGTTCTAAGAAGTTATTATGTCTTAGGTCACATCAGTCATTTAAACATTGTTTACTAATTTTAACACTTTGGGAAAAGAGTTAAGGATTTCCTAATTCATCTAGAAGCCATTTCTCCTTCTTCTTCTTCTCTTTCTTTTCCTTCTCCTCCTTCTTCTTCTCCTTCTCCTTCTTCCTTTTGTTCTCCTCCTTCTCCCCTTCCCACTTCCTCTCCACCTCCTCTTTTCCTCCTTCTCCTCCTCTTCCCCCCTTCCCCTCTTCCTCAGTTTTGTTTTGAGACAAGATCCTTTTGTGTAGCCCTGGGTGTCTTACAACTTTCTCTGTAGACCAGGTTTTTCTTGAACTCACAGAGGTCTACCTACCTCTGTCCCTGGATTAATGGTGTGTGCTACCACAACTAGATAGAAGCTTCTTATACCTTAAAAAATTCTGCAAATAAAAATAGTTATCTGTGGTAGGACTTTCTTCACCTTCCAAAAATATTGCAGCATCTAAAATGCCAAATTATATCCTTAGCTTCTAAGTATTAAACATAAAATATATCAATTGGTTAATTCCTATGTTGCTTCCAAAATTTGAGCCCAAAGGAAAAAGTTCTGTTTATATATTGCATTGGCCACTATTTTTTAACAGAAATACAGAATTTCACATTACAAACATATAAGATCCACATTTATTTATAAGCATCATTACATTATTTTTAATACTTAATAATAACTGCTTGTATTTATAAAACACATATAACATAGTCTTTTTTTAATCTTTAATTTTTTTTAACAATCTAGTCATTATCCCCCTCCTGGTCCCACTTACAACAGTTTCTCATCCCATTCCTTCTTCCCCAAGAAGCAATTAAAGAAATGTTCAAAATCCCTAGTCACCCATGATATGCAAATCAAAACAACTCTGAGATTCCACCTTACACCAATTAGAATGGCTAAGATAAAAAACTCAGGCGAGAGCCTGGCAAGGATGTAGAGAAAAAGGAACATTCCTCCATTGCTGGTAGGATTGCAAACTGGTACAACCACTCTGGAAATCAATCTGGAGGTTCCTCTGAAAATTGGAAATAGATCCACCTGAAGACCCAGCTATACCACTCTTGGGCATATACACAAAAGATACCTCACCATACCACAGGGGCACATGTTCCACTACATTTATAGTGCCCTTATTTGCAATAGCCAGAAGCTAGAAACAACCAAGATTTCTCACAATGGAAGAATTTATATAGAAAATGTGGTTCATTTACATAATAGAATCCAGCTACTAAGAACAAGGAACTCATGAGTTTTGCAGGCAAATGGATAAAACTAGAAAATATCATCCTGACTGAGATAACTCAAACCCAAGAGGACATGCATTGTATGTATTCACTAATAAGTGGATATCAGACAAAAAAAGTACAGAATACCCAAAATACAATCTACAGAACTCAAGAAGGTTAACAATCCAAAAAGCCCAAGCGAGGATGTTTCAATCCCACTAGGGAGAGAGAAAAAACCAGATGGCAGAGGGAGGGAGGGAAGTAGGTGGGAGAGGGGAGAAAAGGGGCAGGGGAAAAGGGGAACATGGTCACATAATGGAGAGGGAACCAGGAGTGAAGCCCAGAGGGCCAGCAGAATGAATGGAAATATAATACCTTAGGATATGGGAGGTGGGGGCCCCTCTAGAATGTACCAGAAACCCAGTACAAGAATCTCAGGACTCAGTGGGAAGGACTTTAGATGAAATACCCAACAGTGAGGAGAAGGAACTTGTAGAATCCACCTCAAGTTGAAAGACAGGAATCAAGTGGATAGAGGGATTGGGTTGCTATCCCACAGACAAAGACTCTGACTCAGAATTATTCCTGTCTAAAAGAAATGCAAGAACAAAAATAGAGAAGATACTGAGGGAACGAAAGTCCAGTGAATGGCCCAAATAAGGACCCATCTCAAGGGGAGGCTCTAAGGCCTGACACTATTACTGATACTATGATGTACATACAGACAGGAGCCTACCATGGCTGTCCTCTGAGAGGCCCAACAAGCAGCTGACTAAGACAGAAGCAGATAATATACCCTAAAAATGGACAGAAGCCAGGGAACCCTGTGGTTGAATTAGAGAAAGGCTAGAGGAAACTAAGGGGGAGAGCAACCCCATAGGAAGACCAGCAGTCTCAAATAACATGGACCCATGAGATCTCTCAGACACTGAGCCTCCAACTAGGCAGCTTACACTAGCTGGTGTGAGGCTTTTAACACATACACAGCAGAGGACTACCAGGTCTGGCTTCAATGAGAGAAGATGCAGTTAACCCTTGAGAGACTTGGGGCCCCAGGGAATGGGGAAGCCTGGCATGTTATGGGGTGTGGGGTTGTGGAGGTGGGGGAGGAGGAATGGAATGAAGAACTGTAGGAGGCCAGAACAAGAGGGACATAATGACTGGGCTGTAAAAAAATTACTAAAGATAACAAAATAAAAATGTTTAAAGTCCTTAGTGTTAGCATTCTGTCTAAACTCCACCCCACAATTACTTGGCAACAGCCAGATATGCTCCTCCCCACAGTTACCTGGCAACAGCCAAGTAAGCCTGACCCACTATAAGAGGGGCTGCTTGCCCCTCCTCTCTCTCCCTTGCTCTCTTGATCTTTTGATCTTTTTATCTCTTGATCTCCTGTTCCTCTCTTGCCTTCTTGCTTCCCCTATGTTCCCTCACCCCTTCCCCATTTCCTTCCCGCCTCTCCAAATGCTCATGGTGGCCTTTATTTCTCTAGTCTCTACTCTCTCTGCCTTTCTCTGCCTCTATTTCCTCTTAACTTCCCTCCCCATCCCCTGAATAAATTGTATTCTATACTATACCATAGTGTGACTGGTCCCTCAGGGGGAAGGGACGCCTCAGCATGGGCCCGATGAGACATCCCCTTCCCCCATACCTCACTATACTTCTATGGGACATATTCTATATCCCTTTATCTTTTTGTAAACACATCACTTAATCTTCAGGGAAATGTAAATCAAAATAACTCTGAGGTTCCATCTTACACCCATCAGAATGGATAAGATCAAAATCTCAAGAGATAGCACAATCTTTCGAGGATGTGGAGCAAGGGGGACACTTCTCTATTTCTGTTTCTCTTCCTTCTTGTATTAACTTAAGCACTCATATCTTAATAATTTATCTATTTATACCTTAAATATGTATTGAGTACCTACTAATTGGTAGATATTTTTAGTATACAACAGTGAATAAGATAAACATAATCTGTTATCATGAAATACTGACTTTAAGCAGGTAATTATAAGTAAGGTAACCATTATTAAAGAGAAATATAAGTTATAATAAGGAAAGATAATATAACTATCAACATAGTCTACAAACTGTTTTACATCATTTATCTTCATGTAATTTTATTAATGTTTTCCTTGGTATTTGTACTAACTGAATAACAGGAAATTTGAGACACAAGTTTCCCAGGATTCTTGACTCATGTTAAATATATGGGAATAAAATATTTTCCTTCATCTCACTTTGAGTTTCCATAAACAAATGACCTCAAAATAATTTACATAGTCCATTCTCTTCAAGTGTACTTTTCTATTTCAAAAACACTCTAAAACTCCACTTCTTAGGAACAACTTGAGCTCCTTTTACTCCTTTTAGGTAACCATCTACTCAGTAACTGTTTAGCCAGATCATTGTAAGACAAGTTGGTTACATATTTATCATTTGTAAAATAAGTATTATCAAGAAAGGTAAAGGAAATATACATGATTGCAGTCTACTCTCTTTTTACTATTTTACATAACATTATAATTCTGCTATATTTTTTATGTAGTCTGAATGTTTCTTACACTCCTGTAAAAATTAATTTTGAGGTAGTAAGGAGGTAGGTACAAATTCAATCTGGTTATGAAGTTTAGAGACAGAGCCTTTGTGTATGTGTGTGTGTGTGTGCGTGTGCGTGTGCGTGTGCGTGTGCGTGTGCGTGTGCGTGTGTGTGTGTAGTATGTGTATATGCATATGTTTGGGGTAGGGGAAGAGGTGATAAGGATTAAATGTAGTCAACCAGGCAATGTAGGCAACGTTTCTATAATTATGTGAATTAGAAAAATTTCTAGGGCAGAGGTTGTAACTCAGATATTAAAGCGTGATTCAGCATGTATGGGACCTGTATTTAATCTGTAGTATTAAACAGGGAAAAAGAAAAGAAAAAGAAATGAAGAAAAAGGGAAAGGAAAACCAGATAACCATTTCCCCTTTATCTAGATATGTTGTACCTTGAACCACTTCTGGACTCTGCCAGCAAGTAAGCCATCATCAACTGTGTCCCTTTGACTTTGAGCAGCAAGAACCAAAACCCCAAGGAAGCCTCTTTACTCTATCATGCAGAGTTTGTTGTACTGCAAAGACTATAGACTACTATAGTTATTTTCACTGCCAAGTTTCACACAGCTTGAACTTTCTCCTGTGTTATTGAGGCTTGAAAGAGAAAGAAATTCTATGTGTAACAAAAGAATTGGATCTCAGTTTTTGCAGGCTGCATTCCCAGGAAAGCAGATTTAAAAAATAGGGATTAGCTTTCTAGTTTGTTGGGATGAGTACCCTTAGGGAAGAGAATTAAACAGAATCAGACCTGGTAGAAAGAGAATTTTAAAATTTGTGAAGACACAGAAGGCTTTAGCTCTTGGGTATATCCTCAACAGGTCTTGCCTTTGAGAATTTTCCCAGATTCGAAGGGACAGCTAGGCTTTATACATTAGATATAGGACATCTCAGAAGAGTTGTGAATTTAGACATTGTAGGGGTCTTCAATAAATGTCAGTTCTTTCAAAAGTATGTAAGCTAGATTTTCAGCAATCAGTAAACCCTGGCATGTGATAATAGCTCATAAAATCATGAATGGCTATCTAGAGTTACAGTAGAGCAACCAACCAGAATAACAACTGTCTTTCCATGTCATTTCATACATTAGAGAAAATAGCACTGCAGGTATTTGACTTACAACCAAGGGTGATATAAGAGAATTTTCATTTATTGAGTAAAAACAGAGTTACATAATATTTTTATGTTATGCTTGTTTAGTGACACACTGTGAGTTTTACTCAAAGCTCTGTGATTTTCTAAGTCATCTAGAGTAAGCTAATTCAGCACATGGAACTTAATCTTTTTGTCAGATGGACATTTTCATGCTTATAAGGATTATGTAAATGAAATAGAAAAAAATGGAGAAGATAGTTTCTAGTTTTCAGCAGATACTCTGTTTAACAATTAAGAAATGATACTCAGACTTGCACTTTTAAACTCATATTTTAAAAGTTTGGCCTTTATAACACCACTCCTATTGAAGGATAATTTAACATTTTAATACCTTAGTTGATACAAAAGTCCCATGCCATATAGTTAATTCTCTTATGAGGGATATATATATCTTTGATATATCTTTAGTAGATATCAAAGTTTGTCTACTTTCATGACTATGTAGATTCAGAATCATTTCATGAACTCTAAAAAAAAAATCCAATACGCGTTAGCTCCTATTCATTCCCCAGCACAGCCTCCTAGCTGCTAGCAACAGCTAACCTTCTGTCTGTCTGTTTGGATTTGCCTATTTCATTTTATATAAAGTGGATTATACAAAAATGTAGCCTTTAGCATCTGGCTCTTTTGCATGCCATAATGTTTTCAGGAGTTGGACACGGTGTAACATGCTGTCAGTACTTTGTTCCTCTTTATTTATTTCTGTGTTTGAACAATATTCTGTTGTTTGGATACATGGCATTGTGTTCAACCATTAATATCCTCATGGATATTTAATGGTTTTCTTTTACAATTATAAGTAATGTAGCTATGAGTAGTCATTTGCATATTTTGGAAAGATGTTTTAAAATCTTTAGACTTTATGGAGAAAATTTTAAGTCATATAGTAACTCTATGTTTAACTTTTTCAAGGATCTGCCAAACTCTTTTTAAAGTGGTTGTAACATTTGAGATTTCCACCAGCTACATATGAGTGCTTTGGAAGGCATCTGTCTTTTTCAATTACTGCCATCCCAGTGTGCATAAAATGGTAACACAAGATTTATATTTGTATTTACTTTCTGACTAAAGTTATATTTTGTCATGTGCCTACTGGCCACTTGCATGTCATCTTTGGAGAAATACTTACATCCTTTTCCCATTTCTTGTGTGTGGTAAACTCCATGTAATATAAATTTTATTTATTGTAAACTATACATTTGTTGGCAGTTACTTAGTGCATTCATAGAACTGTGCACAGTCACCACTATGTAGTTGGAAACATTTTCATGACCCTAAAAAGAAGTTCTGTACTCATTAAGAACTAATTCCTCATTTTCCCCTTACCCACATCCCTGGTAATTATCAATCTGCTTTCTGTGTCATTGGATTGGTTTATTGTGGATATTTCAGATGAATGGAATCATAAATTTGTTATATTTATGTTCTGGGTTGTTTTCACTTAGAGGAATATTTTCAATGTTCATCTGCTTAGAATGTAGTAACAATAAATCAATATTTATAGCTAAATAATTTTTCATTTGTGGTTTATGATTTTACCTATAAAATAATCAATTGATAGAATGTTGGAATGATTATAATATATGATACTTATAAATAATAGTACTGTGAATAATTGTATATAAATTATTCTTTGAAGTTAATTTTTAACTGTAGTCCTTCTGCTGTTTACCAGTGAGTAGAAATTAATGCTTCTATAGAATTGTATCTTTAAATTGTCATGTGTTGGGGGAGTGAGGATACCTCACAATGCTAAGATAATGTTCTATTACTGAGCTATATTCACTTCCCCTGTAATGATTTATTAAAGAACTTAAAAACACACTTCCAAAGGGACTGTGTCATTTTACATTTCCATCCATCATCAGTGTATGAAAATACTGATTTTTCTATTGTTACATTTATTTTTCTGTTCTTCCCAATTTAAAGCTTTTTTAAAGTAAATTGTACTTCGCCTTGATGTCAATTATGTGCCTAGTTGTGCCTCGACATCTAAATATGATGATTTAATATGCTTGCTACTAGTTTTAAAAATCTTTTCTTTTCAGGGGGTTGGTTGTTTGGGGGTTATACTGGTTTCATTACTGCTGTTGAGATAAAATGCTCTGAACAAAAGCAACTTTGGGATAAAAACACTTATTCAGCTTATGCTTCCAGGTCATAATTCATTGTTGTAGGACTGCAGGACAAGAACTGAAAGCAGGATTCCAGGTAAAGGAACAATAGGGAACATTTCCTGCTTCTCGCTCTGAACCTAGGCCTACTTACCTAGACATGTTGTCTCTCATTGTGAGGTGAACCCTCTTGCATTAATCAACAATTAATAAATTCCCCAGACATTTCCACAAGCCAATTAGAGTTAGACAATTTCTTTTCTCAGAAGACTTTAGGCTATAGTTGTTAAAAATAAAGCTAACAGGACAGGGATTTTGTTTGTATTGAGGTAGAATCTCTCTATAGCTCAAGTTACATATCTCACACAATATTTCACAATCTTCTTCCTTAGTCTCCCAAGTATTTATACTAGAGATGTCTAGCAACATCCAAGTCAGTATTTTTAATGGTTGGGATTATAATTACAACAGTTCTTCCTTTTCTTTACCCCTTTCAAACACTCCCATATCTCTTTCTCTTTCCCTATATATACATATATATTCCTATATATAATATGCTTTATCATAGAATTAGGCACTGGGCAACAAATTGATGCACTCCTCTCTAGGGAAGCCCACCTCTTTGCTCCCATGTTTTCTCAGTTGTCTATAGTTCTTTCTTTAGGGTTGATGTTAAATGGGCTTTCCCCCATTCACTTTGGAATGCCTGCTGGTTTCATCCTTATTCAGCTCATATGTGGACATGTATATAGATGAGACTTTATGAGTGTAACTTCTGACCTTACTAGAAGACAGTCTCACAGCAAACTCTATGATCATCTGGTTCTTATAACGTCAGCCCCTTCTACAATTTTCCTGACATGCTAATGTATGTTTTAGATATACCCATTGGGATTGGGCTCCACAACTATTTATTTTTATAAATTTTATTTTTTATGTTGTTGCCTTTTATACAGTTCATTGAAAAAGAAATTTCCTTGATAAAGTGTGAAGACTGCCATTATCTGTGGGTATAAGAACAAATGTTTATAGATTGTCGTTAGTGATTATGTTATTTTATTAAATGAGTGGTTGTAGATTCTGTAGAAAGTATCATGCAAGCTTCCAAAAAGGAATGCAACCAGCAGTTCTATCCAGCTATGACACTATGAATCAATGACAAGCATACCACTATAAATCTAAAGGTGTAGTAGTGGCATACATATTTGGAAGTTACCAACACCTCTCTAGTTAGACATAAGTCCCACTCAACAACAGTAAAAACATACCTCATATAAGAAACTTACCTAATTACTCTGTGCTAGAGAAGTTATGCTTATTGGAGGAAAACTTATAACCAACTCAATTTCTAAAAGTCTTTAAGATAAATGTCTATTGGATTCCTGTCCATGATTTACTCAATTGGAAGGTTTGAAATTTTAATATTGAGTTGTAAGACTTTTACTTTTATTCTGGATACTAGATCATAATTAAATACATGGTGTAAAAATATTCTCTATTCCTTGTTTTATCATTCCTTTCATAATGTCCTGTTATGCACAAAAATTTGAATTACTATGAAATTCATTTTATTTTCTCTATTATCTGTGCTTTTATATCTGGAAAAGCTTTGTCAAATCCAAGATCATGATTAACTTAATTTACTATTTCTTTCGAGAGTTTTATAATCATAGCTCTTATTTTTATCTTTGTTGTATTCTTATTTATTTTACATATACTATGAGGTAAAAGCACAAATCAATGGTCTTTAGAGCATTGTTACAAATATCAAATTAATTTTTAAGGGTGGCTTCGCATCTGTGATGCCCCTGGAGTAATAGTTAATGTTTCTTTTGTTGTTCATTGTTGAACCGATAAAGTATTGAAACTCTAAAAAAATCAAATGAACCCAGATATAGATGCATGAATTTATTTCTGCACAGACATATTTATTATAATAATTTATCTATTGTCATGGATTACTACAAAGTTTTGATTATGGATCTTGGTAGTTAAGTTGAAATTGTGTAGACCTGACTGTCCTGGAACTCACTCTGTAAACCAGGCTGGCCTCGAACTCAGAAATCTACCTGCCTCTGCCTTCCAAGTGCTGGGATTAAAGGTGTGTGCCACCACTGCCCAGCTACTATTTATTTATTTTTTTATTTATTCTTTTTTCTTTCTTTCTTTTTGAAATATAATTTTTTTATTGGATATTATATTTACATTTCAGATTTTATCCCCTTACCCCATTTCCCTACACCCAGGAACCCCCCTATCCAATCCCCCCTCCTCCTGCTTTTATGAGGATCTGCCCCCACCTAGCTCCTGAAACAGACCTCTCCACCCTTGAATTCCTGCCCACTTGGTGTCCTGCCTTCATGGGACCAAGGATCTTCTCTCCAACCTATGCCAGACAAGGCCATTCTCCCCTACATATATAGATGGAGTCATAGGTCCCTTCCTATGTGCTCCCAGGCTGGTGGTTTAGACATTGGGGAGCTCTGGTTGGTTGGTATTGTTGCTCTCCTCATGGGGCCACAAACCCTTTCAGCTCCTTCAGTCTTCTCTCTAAATCCTCCATTGGGAACCACATTGCTTAGCTGTGAGCATCCACCTCTGAATATGTCAGACTCTGGCAGACCTTTAAGGAGACAGTGATATCAGGCTCTTGTCAGCATTCAGTTCCTGACATCCACATCAGTTCTACCTTTGGTGTCTACACATGGGATGGATACCCATGTGGAATGATATCCAGATGACCCCTCCTTCAGTTTCTGTCCCATACTTTGTCTCCATATTTGCTCCCTTGAGTATTTTGTTACTTTTTCTAAGTAGGACTGAGGCACCCACACTTGGTCTTCCTTTTTCATGAGCTTCATGTGGTCTGTGACTTGAATCTTGGCTATGTCAAGCTCTGGGGCTAATATCCACTTATCAGTGATTAAATACCATGGGTGTTCTTTTGTGACTGGGTTACCTTACTCAGGATGATATTTTCTAGTTCCATCCATTTACTTAAGAATTTCTCAAATTCATCATTTTTAATAGCTGAGTAATACTCCATTGTGTAAATGTACCACACAATTTCTGTATCCATTCCTCTGTTGAAGGTCATCTGGGTTCTTTCCAGCTTCTGGCTATTATAAATAAGGCTGCTATGAACATAGTGGAGCATATATCCTTGTCATATGTTGGAATATCTTCTGGGTATATGCCCAGGAGTGGTATAGCTGGGTCCTCAGGTAATGCTATGTCCAATTTTCTGAGGAACTGCCAGAATGATTTCCAGAGTGGTTGTACCAGCTTGCAATCCCACCAACAATGGAGGAGTGTTCCTCTTTCTTCACATCCTCACCAGCATCTACTATCACCTGATTTTTGATCTTAGCCATTCTGACTGGTGTGAGGTGGTATCTCAGGGTTGTTTTGATTTGCATTTTCCTGATGACTAAGGATGCTGATCATTTCTTAAGGTGCTTCTCAGCCATTCGAGTTTCCTCAGTTGAGAATTCTTGTTTAGCTCTGTACCCCATTTTTAATAGGGTTATTTGGTTGTCTGGAGTCCAATTTCTTGAGTTCTTTGTATATATTGGATATTAATTCTCTATTGGATGTAGGATTGGTAATGATCTGTTCCCAATCTGTTGGTTGCCATTTTGTCCTATTGACAGTGCCTTTGCCTTACAGAAGCTTTGCAATTTTATGAGGTCCCATTTGTCAATTCTTGATCTTAGAGCATAAGCCATTGTCCTGTTCAGGAACTTTTCCCCTGTGCCCGTGTGTTCGAGGTTCTTCCCCACTTTTACTCTGTTAGTTTTGGTGTTTCTGGTTTTATGTGGGGGTCTTGGATCCACTTGGACTTGAGCTTTGTACAAGGCATAAGAATGAGTTGATTTGCATTCTTCTACATGCTGACCTCCTCTTGAACCAGCACCATTTGTTGAATAAGACTGTCCTCTTTCCACTGGATGGTTTTTAGCTCTTTTGTCAAAGATCAAGTGACCATAGGTATGGGGGTTCATTTCTGGAACTTCAGTTCTATTCCATTAATCTTTCTGTCTGTCTCTGTACCAATACCATGTGGTTTTTATCACTACTGCTCTGTAGTATAGTTTGAGGTCAGGGATGGTGATTCCCCCAGAAATTCTTTATTGTTGAGAATAGTTCTGGCTATCCTGTTTTTTTTTGTTATTCCAAATGAATTTGCAAATTGCTCTTTCTATCTCTATGAAGAATTGATTTGGAATTTTGATGAGGATTGCATTGAATCTGTAGATTGCTTTTGGCAAGATGGCGATTTTTACTAAATTAATCCTGCCAATCCAAGAGCATGAGAGATCTTTCCATCTTCTGAGATCTTCAATTTCTTTCTTCAGAGACTTGAAGTTTTTGTCATACAGATCTTTCACTTGCTTGGCTAGATTCACTCCAAGATACTTTATATTATTTGTGACTATTGTGAAGTGTGTCATTTCCCTAATTTCTTTTTCAGCCTGTTTATCCTTTGAGTAGGGGAAGGCTACAGATTTGTTTGAGTTTATTTCATATCCAGCCACTTTGCTAAAGTTGTTTATCAGGTTTAGGAGTTTTAGGGTCACTTAAGTTTTCTATCATATCATCTGCAAATAGTGACATTTTGACTTCTTCCTTTCCTATTTGTATCCCTTTGACTTCCTTTTGTTGTCTAATTGCTCTGGCTAGGACTTCCAGTACTATATTGAATAGGTAGGGTGAGAGTGGGCATCCTTGCCTAGTCCCTGATCTTAGTGGAATTGCTTCAAGTTTCTCTCCATTTAGTTTGATGGATTGCTGTGCAAATAGCCACCTAAATGTGGCTATTCATTATCAAGATATCTTTGGCAATTTAGTTTTTCTTGAGATTTTATACAAATATTAGGATTGGCTTTTCTATTCTGAACTTTCTGGTTAATATCTACTTATCATTGAATACATACTATGCTCACCCTTTTGCCTCTGGGTTACCTCACTCAGAATGATATTTTCTAGTTATATCTAGTTACATCTAGATACATTCTAGTTATATATATATATATATATATATATATATATATATATATATATTCTCCTTGTGGTATGTTGGTGGGGCATTTTTGGGGTTATATGCCCAAGTGTGGTATAGCTGGGTGTATAGAAAAAACTATTTTCAATTTTCTGAGGAATTACCAGATTGATTTCCAGAGTGGTTGGTTGTACCAGTTTCCAATCCCACTAGTAATGGAGGAGTATTCCTCTTTCTCTGCCTCCTTGCCAGCATGTGTTGTCACTTGAGTTTTGGATTTTAGCCATTCTAACTGGTGTAAAGTAGAATCTCAGGATTGTTTTGATTTTCATTTCCTTATGACTAAGGACTTTGAACATTTCTTTGAGTACTTCTCAGCCATGTGTGATTTTTCAGTTGTGAATTGTCTGTTAAGCTCTGTACCCCATTTTTAACTGTGTCCTTTGGGTTTTTGAAGATTAACTTCGTGAGTTTTTGGATATTAGCCTTATATTGGATGTAAGGTTGGTGAATATTTTTCAAAATATGTTAGTTTTTTCACCTTTAGATTTTCTTTGATGGTCTTGGCAACTGTGGGATAATTTTTAGGAGTTATTTTTCTTCTTCCACCATATGGATCCTTCAGATTAGGCTCATGCCATTAGGCTTGTATATTAAATCATTTTAATTACTGAGCTGTCCTGCCAGTCCCCAATCTGGATACTTTGAAAAGATTTGTTCTGGTTAACTTTTTGTCAGCTTGACTTAATCTAGAGTCATCTCAAAAAAAAAAAGAAACCTTGATTGAAAAAATACTTCCACCAAATTGGCCTGTAGGTAAGTCTATGTGGTCATTTTATTGATTAATTGTTGATGTGTGGGTATTCTGCTTATTTTGAGCAGTACTACTCCTGGACATGTGGTTCTGAATAGTATAAACTTGAAAATTTAGCAATCCATGAGAAAGAAGCTACTAGGTAGCATTTTTTTCTCTATGGCTTATGCTTTAGTTCCTGTCTCCAGATTCCTGCTTGAAATTCTTGCCCTGACTTCCTATGTTGATGAATCTACATGATTAGGAAGTATAACCCCCAACCCCCTTTTCTCCACATAATGCTCTTTGTTCATACTGGTTGTTATAATATTAGATAGAGAACTTAGACACTGTATAAGTCACTTTTCTATTCTGGTGATGAAAAACCATAACAAATTCAACTTATAAAAAGAAGTGTTTATTTGAGCTTATAGTTCCAGTGGAGATATCATTCATTGCTGGGAGGCAGCAGGCACTGAAGCTTAAATAACAAGCTGAGAGCTCATATATTAAAGTATATGTAGGAAGCAAAGAGTGGACTGAGAATGACATGTGGCTATGAAACCTCAATACCTATCCCCAGTGACATATTTCCTCCATCAAGGATATACATCTTAAACCTATCCAAACTGTGCCACTAACTGGGGCATCAAATATGCAAACATCTGGACCCTATGGGGGCATTTTCATTCAAACCTCCACATGCAAAACAGAAAAATTCTTTTGTTTTATTTTTATTCTTGTTTATTTGGAATATGTTTGTGTGTGTATGTATGTATGCCTGTGTATTTCTGTATGTCTGGGTGTGTCTGTGTATACTTCATGTAGGCCATGGGATCCCTCCTTTCCTCTTGAATTGGAGTTACATGAAGTTGTGGATCACAAGATATGTATGGTGGGACCAGAACTCTGGTCTTCTGAAAGAGCAGTATATATTCTGAACCACTGTGTCATCTCTTCAACACTTCAAAATTCTATGCACTTTAAAAATCTCCTAACATCCTTCATCTTCATAACCTAAAAACCACTTTCTTCTCTTCAATAATGAGTTGATTTCTTCCTTGCTGTTGCAAAGTTTAGGATTATATTCTGTGACAAATTGAAAAACATTCTTTTTTATGTATGTGTCACATTTTCTTTAGTCACTTAACTGTCAATGTTTTTTTAATATATTGTTCAAATAATGTAAAAACTTTTCAATTGATTGGAAAGTGTAAAAAATCTCTTTGATAACCTGAGTTGAATCTCCATTTTTAGTGTGTATTTGTGTTTGAAACTAAAGATTAAAACTAGCAATTTTCATTTTCCAATTTGAATGATTCTTAAAAAAAAAACAAAGGATCCATTGGTAATTGCTCTATTATGATATAGCATAGAAATGTTGAAAATTTTTGTGATTTTAATTACCGTGTTACCTTACATGGATCTCTTTGATTCAATTCTGGTTGCTCCTTATTCAGCTTGTTAAATGTGGAGATTTATGCTTTTAATTATATTTGACAGGTGTTTAGTTAGGATTTCTCTTAGTATGATAGAAGAGTATAACTGAAAGCAATTGGGGGCAGGGAATAGAGGACAGATTTATTTCAGCTTACAACTTGTACATCAATGTGGGAAGTCTGAGAAGGAGTGGAAGCAGAGGCCATGGAGAAACAGTGCTTCCTGGCTTTCTCCTCATAGCTTACTCAGCCTTAAATTTTATACAACTAAAGACCATGTGCCCAGAGATGGCATTGTCACTCATGAACTGGGAACTCTTACATAAATTGTGAAAAAAAAAAAAAAAACAACAATGCCTCAGAGACTTTCCTATTGCTAAATAACTCTAACTTCTGTCAAGTTGACAAAAAAATCCTAAAACCAACCAACCAATGAAACAAACAAACAATGAAACAAACAAACAAAAGGACAAACATACCAGAACAATAATATTGAGAATAATTTGACTCTTTCTTTTTATTTATAGTTCTATTGAGTTACAATAGAAATGCACCAACCTCCATCTGGATCTTCAGCTACCTGACTCATTTGAAGAGCTTGTCATTTCACAGACTCATAAATTTATGAATTAAGTGTAAAACATACATGCACACATGTGTGCACACACACATACACACACAGCTCTAAAAATCAATATTTTATAAAATAGATGATTTAATATATTTCCATTTACTCTACTAGTGTCTTTTAATCTTAATATGTTCAAATCCGGAAAGAAATTAACTTAGTTCATGCAATTCATTTTATTCCTTTGGGCGTTGTTATTTTAGTGTAATATTTAAAGTTTGATTTTTTTTATTTTTATTTTTTTATTTCTTATCTTTAATTTTTAAAATTGTTTTATTTATTTACAAACCAAATGTTTACCCCTTCCCTGTCCCCCTTTGGCTCTGAGAGGATGCTCCTCTCTTCACTCCACACACACACACACTCCTTACCCACACACCCCAACTTTACCCCTCCTGCATCCCCTTACCTGGGATACCAAGCATCTATAAAATGAGGCACATCCTCTCCCACTGAGGCCAGACAAGGTAGTCCTCTGCTACATATGTGCAGGGGCCTATGGACCAGGACATGTATGCTCTTGGTTGGTGGCTTAGTCTCTGGGAGATCCCAAGGGTCTGACTTATTTGACACTGCTGGTCATCCTATGGGGTTGCCATTTCCTTCAGCTCTTTCAATCCTTCCCCCAAATCTTTCATAGAGGTCCTCAACCTCATTACAATGGTTGACTGTGAGCATCTGCATCTGTGTCATTTAGCTGCTTGTAGAGCCTCTCAGAGGACAACAATGCTAGGCTCCTGTATGGAAGCCCAACATCAGTAATAGTGTCCAGGTTTGATGATTTGATTGCCCATGGGATGGATCTTTCTTATTTATTTATTTATATATGGCACTTACTATGTAGACTAGGCTGGCCTTGAACTCACAGAGATCTACCTACATATTCCCAGAGTCTGGTATGAAAAATATGCACCACAATGCTTGACACAAATTTTCCTATTTTAAAAGGACAATTTATTTTGTTTTATATCTATATTCAGTTTGCCTATATACATGTATATGCAACGTATGTATGTCTGCTTCCTATCTCCATGAAATCTCTCTAGAAGACAGGGTTGGATTTGGAACTGGAGTTACTTGCAACTATGAGCCACAATGTAGATATAGAGAACTAAACAAATATCCTCTATAAAAGCAGCAACTGTATTTAACCATTGAGTCATATCTTTATCCCTAAGAAATATTTTCATGTTACAATGTCACAAATATTTAGTCTGATAGTTTTCAGTGTTTTATACTTTAGTTCTATATAAATGTACAACCCATTCGAGCTTTTTTTGCTTATTATGTAAAAAAAATTATCAATTTTTCTTCACATATGGGTTTATAATTTTTAAAGAATAAACTGTTAGAAACTGTTAGGTGAGCCGGCTATTTGCCTATAAAAAAAAAAAATAAAAATCAGATGTACAAGTTACTATTTAACAAAATGTCAACTTCAGTGCTAATGTATCCAATATCTAAAATGTATGGCTGAATTCTAAACATATTCCTTGAGATCTCAAACTTAAGTGACTACTCTCCAACTCTTGACAAAATTCTAATCAAGACAAATGATTTTAGATGGAATGTCTTTTTCAGTTTCTTCAGTTTTTGTTTTTGTTTTATGTCTATACTTGATAGGATTCTCAGAGTATAATAATTCTAGTGTGGTTGGTTGAATGAGATGTCCCCATAGGTGACATTTGAATGGTTAGCCCCCATGGACTCGGAAGGAATAGAAGGTAGACATGTTGGAGGAGGCATATCACTGGAAGCAGGCTTAAAAGCCTCCCTACATCCTCAGTGTTCTTTCTGCTTCCTGTTTGTGGATCAAAGTGTGAGCTCTTAGCTGATGCTTCAGTACCGTGCTATGGCTACCTGCTTGCTGCTATGCTCCCTCTTATCCTTTGTGAACTTTAAACCCAAAATAAAGCCTTCCTTCTATAAATAAACTTCATTATAATGTTTCATCAGAGCAATGTAAAAGTAGCAAATGTACATAGGCTGAATATGACTAGTATATTTTACAGACATTTATTCTTACATCAGGTACAATTTAACCATTTGTCCTTTGCTTTTATGAAGAGCTTACTTATGAGACACCTACTTGAACATTTTTTCATTTTCTGAAAACATTGTAATAATATTGTGGAAAACATTCCCAACCATATTTATCTATGTAAATAACAGAGAATAATATAAGTTATAACATATTACATTACGATGATTCTTCATCTTGTGCCTTAAAAACATAATCACTTAAGGTCAGTGAAATGACTCAACAGGTTAAGGAACTTGCTGGAAAACTTGATGACCTGAGCTCAGTCCTTTCAACCCAGATGGCAGAAAAGGATAATTCTCTATCAGAAGTTGTCTTTTGACATCCAAACACTCTGCAGTACGCAAGTCCCCCATTCAAATAAATGATTTTGAAAAAAACAACTGGTGAGCATATGACTCAAGATAGACACCATTCTGAAGTTCATAAAACTGCTACAATGGTGAAAATGTCACAATAAACTGCAGCAATTTTTCTGTCTCCATCATGGTCACTTATACCTGTCTTGGAGTAATTTGTGATTTGTTCCTTGTGAGTTGAGAATAAGGTTTTGGGTCCATAAAACTTTTGTGATTTTAGATTTATTATTTCTAAACAAATAAAAGCCTTTTATAAATAATTTTCTAAGTTTCTTGGGGTACATTTTGTTAATTTGTGTCTTCAAATAACTGATTGCTTCCTCTAATTTGTCATAGTTCTGTTTGTAATACCTTCAAATTATAGTAATGTGCATTCAACATTTGAATACTGTGTGATAGTCTTAGTTTATGAATTGAGTAATATTACTATATTTTCATCAGATTTATAAGAGATTTATTAATTTTATTATCTTTACAATAAAAACTATTGATTTTTTACATTTAATTCATGTTTATTTATTTTAGTTATGATTATTTTATATACTTTAAATTTTTAACTTGTCATTTATCTATGGCTTCTTAAGATAAAACAGATAATTAGTTTTAAATATTTTTATCATATTCAAAGTTTATTTGTTATAGTTGACAAACTTAAATTTTTGTCAACTTACTAGGTGTCAGACTACTAAAGAAAATTGACACTCCCTTCTTCAAAATTCCTCAACTGTTAATAGTGCCTCAGTTAAGCATCAGATCTTGTGAGCCTCTTTTGCCTCCATACTTGAATGTTCATGGTCTTGATCTGGAATAAGCCTTGCACAAATAACATCTACTGTGAATAATAAGAGCAGTGGTCTTGCCATATCCAGAAGACACTATTTTATCCCAGTCTTCTCTGATCTTTGTCTCTTACAGTTTTTTCTGTCCTTTTTCTCATGGAGGAAAGGGTATGATGACAGTAATAGAGAGATAGGTTTAAGTGAGAAGATGAATAGAGATTAGGGTAAAGAGAAGGTGAAAGGAGGAAGAAATAACTATCACTAATGATGCTTTAAAAACCTAGTATTAGGAGCTGGATATCTTTCCTCACATTGTTAATCACACAAGTCCAAAGAACCACTAAAGTACATCTACTGTGATTACTCTTCATTGGCCATTAAAACTTGAAAGTGATACATTGCTGAAAATACCACACACTTTGTTCATCAAATTATCATCATGGATCCAATAGTGGCATTAATGTTATGGAAATAACCAAACATTTTCTGATATAATTTAAGATCTGCTCAATAGAAGGGAAAAAGTGTCTGATTCTACAATAAGGTCAAGATACTATTATCTTATTAAATTTACAAAGTATCAGACTACCATATAAAGTCAGATCTCTATCACCAGAGATTAATGCAGTTCTCATAGCTCATTAGATGCATATTTTTGATAATTGGACAGTGGTTGGTGAAGAAATTTACAACTGCTTAAAACAAACTGCATAAGGGTCTGTGAAGTACTTATCAATTAAAAAAGGACGTTTGTATTAATTCATTTATATCTATATTTCAACTATATTACTTCAATTATATTTAGTATAATTTTAAACTTTGTTCAAGATTTATATATATATATATATATTTGTAAATATGAATTTGGCTATATTTCTCAAATTTTATAGAAAATAAGAGTGTGTAGAAAAATTTTAATCCAGCAACATAGCTCTTCTGACAAGGGATCACATCCATAGACCTTCCATGTCTGTGTGTTCCAGATAGAATGCAGATGTGCTTTGGAGTACAGTATGATCTGGCTATACTGCAGAGAAGCCTTTACTCCTATACAATGAAGATAAGGTTAATTTATAGAAGCAAGCAGCCATGTATGAAAGTGATGTCTAATTGAGGGGCAGGCAAAGTAACAAATCAGAGAAATATATAACAGGATGAATTAGAGATAGGATGCATGCAACTCTCACAAGAACACACGGGAAAAAGAGGCTATTTAAGAGAACAGCACAGGAAAGAAAGGTTACTTACGAGGTACTTGAAAGGTATGGAGGGCAGTTCAGTGAGTGCAGGTCACATGAGTTCAGGCAATTCAGTGGAGTTCAGTTGAGTTCAGTTGAGTTCAGTTCAGTATAGTTTGGTGAGATTCAGTTCAATACAGTTGAGTTTCTGTAATTCTATTCTGTTCAGTTCTGTTCATGAAGTCAGCATAGTCAGTTCAGTCAGTGCAGTTAAGTTTATGGAATTCAGAGGCAGTTTTTCCAAGTAGAGCAATTCAGTGAAAAGCTGAGAAACCAAGTTGAAGCAGTCAGCTTGGAGAGGAATTTTGGGCTAGAACACGTGAGTTGAACCAGCCAGTCAGAGTTCAGAGAGATCTAGAAACTGTGAGCTTATTCAGCAGTGTTCCTCCAAGATGACAATTGCATCTGGCATATAAAAGATACATTTACATCAATACTTTTGTCAGGGTGAATGAATATCATGGGTACATTGAAATGGAATATTACTATAGGTTTTCAGTGTAATCACCAGTAAGTATGGATAAAGCCATGATAACATATTATGATTATATTAATGATATATTTTTTCTGATTTTTCATTTTGTAGTTTCTTTTTATTGGATGCACTGAAATATTTTACTATTATCATTGTATTTTACTATATTTTTTCTAATTTCCATTTTTGTTTTCTGAATCTCTCTTTTCGATAAATACATATTTTGAGTTAATGTCTTCTTTGCATATTAATATATTATTTTCTACATTTTGTATTACTAATATGCTTTATTATGTTATATCATTATGTATTTCTTTGATTTCAATGTATATATTTAAATAGTTTGTAGAACACATAGTCAGATTTTGCTTTATCCTCCAGTTTTATCATCTTTTCATTTCAACCATACTATTAAATCATTTGGCTTACTGTAATTTTGTTATGTTTTTACTTACCATTTTGATATTTTTCTCCATTTGAATATTTGGCCATTGTTATTATTCTTTTCTACTTTCTGGGCCATTTCAGCCTCTTTCAGTATTTTAATTAATTTCTATAGACATTAGTACTCTTAGCATATTGTTTAAGATGTATCATCATACTCTCAACTAATTATCTTTAATTTTCATTTTCTTGATGGTAAGTCAGTTACACTTTGGATATATCAAGGTTACCTTTTACATTTACATTGGTTTGTCCTAGCTTATATATGCACTTGTTTTGTTTTTTTAAGTGTATTCTAATTAGGAGTTACTGGTACTGTATGTTGCTATAAATGAGAGTGAGTTGAAACTTCTACTCCTACTAATATGGCAGAGTTATACTACAGTAAATATACTAGACTATACTTTCACTCTTTATTAATTGTTATTGTCTTTGTGAATATTTGACTGATAGAATGGAGTGGAAGTGTACTTTGTCTTGGAAAGTTGCTATTGTTTGCTTCAAAATACTTTTATTTATCTTTGACAATTTTAAGCACATAAATAATATATGTTGATAATAGATACTCTTAATTACTCCCAACAACTCCTTCCAGGGACTTTCAACTCCTCCTTTACACTCATTCAGGAACCCACATTCCCTTATACCTACTTCCCCTAGAACCACCAATCATATCTGAATAAAAAAAGAACAAAAGGGAAAGGTTTCAGCACTAGATGAATGAATAAAAAAGGGACATCACTGCTCTTAGGTATGGTGGAGGAGAAAGTATATTACATATGAAAGGGAGAGCATAACCAGTGGTAGAGACATATGGAAGAGTGGATATGACCCTGAGCCATATGGAAAGAGGAGTGAGGGAAAGGAAGAGAGGGGAGGTGGAAAACAGATATAGCAACCAGGAGGCCCAAAGAGAAATGGGTAACCAAAATGGTTCAGTTTTATAGGGAAAAGCAGACCATTCCTTGAGCTGAAAAAGTTTAGGGTAGGGAGTTGAGTATGAAATCCAGGAGGGTTCTTTAACTGCAAGTTACAGAGAAAATTACTTTGATATGCTTTGTTATATTAAATAGGGACTTTAGCCTTTTGATTTGGGTTTGAGAGCTAACACTATCTACAAATGAAGAAGATATATTGAGTTGGTCTTTCTGGGCCTGGATTGCCACATTTAAGTAAAATGTTTCCATTCCATCCTAGCTGTTATTTTTTATCTTTTATTCTTCTCTCATATAGTACATTTAGACAGTAGTTCTTCCTCTCTCCACTCTTCCCATTCCCTCTCCCTGACTCCCCTCTCCCCCAGATCAACTCCCTCCTAGGAGAATCTACCTAGGGAACACAGACTAACAAGATGCAATTAAGACTGGGCACAAACACACATTTCACAGCGGATGTGACAACCCAGTAGGAGGAAAAGGTTCCAAAGAGCAGGTAGAACAGCCAGAGGCACACCTACTTTAAAGAGCACCAAGCTATGCAACCATATGCAGAGAACATAGTTCAGATCCATACAGAGTTGGTGTTTGTTGCTTCAGTCTCTTGCCCCTAGGATCCCTGCTCAGTTGATTGTGTGAGCCATTTTATAGTGTCCTCGACTATTTCAGCTCTACAATCCTTCTCCCCTCGCCACCTTAAAGCAACATTGTGCTATTCTTGTATTGAGAAGAACATAACAAGGGGTCCCAAAGATTTAAATGTATTTTGACAAGAAAACACACAGTAGAACTGAAATTACACCTTTGAACTTTCAGTTAAATGAACACATATGACTTACTGCAGCTGACATCATATGGGGTAGAACTACAACCTAGCCAATCTCTATAATTATAACAAATGATAGTTCATTACATTGATTTTACAGAGTAATAGTAATAAATGACTGAAACAGAAGTTTACCATGAAAGTGAGCTTTGGATAACATTAAAAAATTGTGGGGAGCGGAACTCAAGATGGCACCTGGCTAGGTGCCAGACGCCCCTGGCATGTTGGCTAACCATTTCAGGAAGCCTGGGTGGCACATAGGCTAGGCTTGACTGCACATGCATTTTGCTTGTTCATCCTTAAGTAAGATCGGGCCATGTGACATATTCGGTCAGCACCAATCAAGAATGACTGTGTGGCAGGTTCTGATTGGAGAGGACACAGAGATTTAAGGGCTGGGAGCTAGAGCTTGTGGGCTTTTTGTGGTACTTGAATGTTCCTGAATAAACCGTGTTGGGAAGGAGATCCCATTTCCGTTGTCTTCTGTCTGCTGGTCGGTTCAGGACGCAACAAGTGATGGCCCATACGGGGAACTTCAGAACCCATCATGGTCAGGGCAGCTAGCTGGTAAAGTTCCCAGGTAAGTGGGATGAGGGAAAGGTTCTTGGAAGAGACTATTAAGTTTCCAGGTAAGTGGGACAAGGATGAGTTCTCGGTTTAGAGACTATAAAGTTCTTGGTTTTGTGACAAGTTACTATAAAGTTCCTGGTTTTGGGACAAGTTAAGCAGAAAAAGCGAAAGGAATAGAGCTTAAGAAGGCTACTGTGGAAAAGTTCTTACAGGCTGTGGATGAGGTTTCGGTTTCAGGGAAGCATCTTAAGATGGCCAAGGAATAAAGGGTCCAAGAATGATAATGTTAATTGATTTAACTTTTAAAATTTGTGTGATTTTGAGTTGTGTACTTATATTTCTCCTCTGGATAAGAGGTCAATGTAAAGGTTTTTCTGGTTACTGGACTAAGGAAAGGCTAATTTGGGAAAAAAAGGTTTTTCTATGAGTTTTTTGATGAGTTCATTAAGGTAGTAATTATATCTTCCAGAATTATATGGATCAGACATGACAGAGGTAGGCCTCCAGAAGACTAGATTCCAGAGAATCAAACAAAAAAAAATTATCTTGATACTAAAATTTGTTTTGAGATTTGTATATTACAGAATACACAGCTTTGGTGAATGAATCTAATCACCTGCATGTTCACTGATACCCTGGACTTCCAGCTGGATGCAGTTAAGACAGACATCAGAGGCTTATAAATTTACCCTTCCCCTCATCCCTCTTCTAATATCTCAATGCCCATGTTCAGCTTGAAGAAGTTAATGAAGAGTCAGCGCCCCAATTCCCTGAACTTAGGGAGTGAGGTGGTTAATATTAGGCTGTCTTCCTAGGGAAAAGTAATGTTTTTATTGGAACAGGAAAGAAAAGGTAAAATTGATTACACAGCCATAATCTATTGGTAGAAATCTGTATAATTGTTACTAAGCTGATGCAAATTCAAGGATTTCATTGGTATAATTCCTTCTATTGAAAATTTGTGGGTACAAGGTTTGCGCAGGCCTGCTTAACACCTGGCCAATACTTAGATTGGAAATCCTATTTCATAGAATATTCAGCTGAATATGTGGCTCAAAATCAGGCAGCCAGACAGCAACAATGGGATCAGGACATGCTTTTAAGACAAGGTAGATGGACCATCTTGAATATCAGAGAAAGAAAGGGTTTTGAAAAGCAGTTGTTCTCTCTCTGGGTTGTGTCAGAAAAAAAGAATGAAAAGGTTGTTTCAGAGCTCTACTAGGAACAAGAGAGAATTCAGGAGACATCTTGAGTTTCTCTCTGACTTCCACAGGAGAAATCCTTAGTTCTGCTTTCTTTGTTTATTGTCTTGTCCTTGGTGCACCAATGTCCACGTGTGTCAAATTGTCTGTCTTTGTTTAGTTGTCTGAATGAATGAATGGTGTTCTATGTTTCATGTTCAAAAGAAAAGATCGTTAAAACTGCTTGATCCAACCTTTGATCTAGTTTACCTTGGTTTTAAAGGCAGTCATAATGTGCACAGCAGAGGCTGATAAGTTACGCTACACCTGTAGCTAAGAGTCGAGCTGAGCTGGAAAAACCTTTCCAGGAACTGATTGTCAGCATAAGCTGCTTTTAAAAGGCCCAGAAACTTTTTGGTTTATCTAATGCAGGACTAGCAGCTGCAGTGATTCAAATGACTTGCAGTATAGGTGCAGCAAATAATAATGTGTGCTTTAAGTGTGGGCAACGAGGACACCTGTATTGTCAATGCCCGCAGCTGTAGGGTAATTAGGATCAAAGAAGCCGAACTCCAGGTTTATGCCCGAAGTGCAAAAAGGGAAATTATTAGGAGGCGCCATCAGCTATGACCCTTTTGAAAACTAAAAGAGATTTTGGTATTACTGCTGCTATTATAACAGTCATTACAGTATCTGCCATGGTGGCTACAACGTGGCGGCTACAATCTGCCATTTCATTGACTACCACTGTTCAGACTGCGGCAGTGGTCAATAATATTTCTGCTTCTGTGGCACAAGCCTTAGATACTCAAAGCAATATCAATAGCCAGCTTAAATCTGGAATTTTGTTACTGAACCAGAGAGTTGATCTGGTGCAAGAACAGGTGGAAGTCTTAATGGAATTGGCTCAGCTAAGGTGTCAATGGAAGTATTTTGGGTTGTGTGCAACCACAGTCAAGTTTGAGAATGTTAGTTATGTGGCACAATTATCAAGAAATATTTCTCAGTATCTTACATGGAATTAGTCCAGGGCGATGGATGATCTTCTTTGAAAACTATGGCAGTCTATTGTTACCATCAATTCTACTGGAGTGGATGTGTCCTTTGCATCTGGCATGGCTGATTGGATTCTACGGACAGTTTTTCATCTGAGGGAATGGGCAGGCTTGGGGGCCTTGGCTCTGTGTTTTTTACTTATCAGTTGCCTAGAATTCTGGGGTCTGTGTCACATGAGAGTTAGATATGCCCGTGATCAAGCCCTGATGGTATAGACATTTGCAGCAGTAGAGCTGGGACAGTCACCACAAGTATGATTGGAAAAGATTGATATGGATATATGGTTTGATGAGAAGGAGCCTTGCCCAGTAGTTTTGAGGAGGGCTCTGTGTATCAGTAACCACAGGGTGTCAGGTGGCACTGCAAGGGATGTCCTTGCAAGGGATATCAAAGTAGATTCCCTGAGGGATATGCCTGATTGCATGGAGTTGGACACCGAAATCCTTCCCCCATGAAAAGGCGTCAGGACGGGTCTGATTAGTAGACCTACTGCACAATGACAGAGGTCCGAAAATCATTACAATGTCCCACACTTGTCATCCTGATGGGGATCAGGCCTCTAACCCCTGTTAGAAAATGGTAATGAGTACCCTATCCTCTTTTTGTCTGAGGTCAGTGAGACTTCTCATCAAATCTAAAAAGGGGGAGGTGTGGGGAGCAGAATTCAAGATGGCACCTGGCTAACCATTTCAGGAAGCCTGGGTGGCACGTAGGCTAGGCTTTACTTCACATGCATTTTGCTTGTTCATAGTTAAGTAAGATGCACAGCACCAATCAAGAATGACTGCGTGGCAGGTTCTGATTGGAGAGGACACAGAGATTTAAGGGTTGGGAGCTAGAGCTCATGGGCTTTTTGCGGTACTTCAATGTTCCTGAATAAACTGTTTTGGGAAGAAGATCACGTGTCCATTGTCTTCTGTCTGCTAGGCGGTTCGGGAGGCAACAAAATCTATGTTACTGTCTGAGAATTGAAAGACTGGAAAGCAGCTGAGAAAACTTACTGAAAGGTACCAGTAGAAATTTGTCATAGGAAGTCTGAACGTGGACATCTTTGTTATCTAGTGGTATAGTCCTCAGAAAACTACAATTTGTAAAAAAAAAAAAAAAAGAAGAAAGAAGACAAATAATTAGCATACACATACATACATACATATGTATGTACCTTAAAAGGATCAATGTTTTAAATAATCAGTTAAGCCATTCATGTATATGCAAAATACATTGTTTTTTCTTTTAGATTTCATCAAGAATGTGGAATAATATTTACATAAAAGGAGTTTCTAATTTGGGAAAAGGTGTTTTCTCTCTTTCTACTTGGCAAATGATGTTCGAATGAACAAATACTTTCACTGGAGCTATTAAATTCTGAGTATGTATAGGTGTCAGGAACAATCAAGATTGAAGGTATAGAAGATTCTAGAGAATCGTCACACTACAGAAAATAGTTACATAAAGGAGAGCCAATACACTACAGTTCCCAGATATGTAAAGCTAAGAGAATAACCTCAAATGATAACATATAGAAAAACAAATAATCACCTCAAAGAATTAGAATATATGAAATCATTGTTTTAAGATATGAAATCTTTGTATTTCTGTTAGAATTCCTATTGATATTATAAAACATCATGACAAAAAACAATTCATTTTCTCCCTCTTCAAACTGGGAAAAAACCATTTACTTCATCTTACTATTCCAAGATCATATTCCATCAGTGAGGGAATTCAGGGAAGGAACTCAAGGTAGGCATGTGAAGAAGGCAGGAAATGAAGCAAAAGCCATGAAAGAACTCTGTTTAATGACTTGCTCTCCATGAATTGCTCATTTTGATTTCTTATGCAACCTAGGTAGACCTGATATTATACACCCTGGACTCAGCTCACCCACATCAATAATTAATGAAGACAATATCCTGCAAGCTAACATACAGAAAATATAATGGAGATATTTTCTCAATTAAGGTTCCCTTTTCATACATACATTTAGCAAAGAAGAATATAAAATTTTACAAAAGTTTATAAGCCTATTTATAAACAAATGAAAAACATACCTAAAAATATAGATTGAGAATATTTCCCTTCACAAAACACATTTACACACAAAAACCACAGAGAGAGAGAGAGAGAGAGAGAGAGAGAGAGAGAGAAAGAGAGAGAGAGAGAAAGAGAAGAGAGAATACCTCAAAGAAATAAAAAAGACTCTAAAAAAGGAAACTTTAATATACTGAAGATAGAAAGCTATATAAAGATACTATAAAATAGACTTCCTATATTCATGGATTGAAAGAATTAATCTTGTAGAAATTACCATTCTACCAAAAATGTTCAAACTTAATCCAATCTCAATCCCAATCAAAGTTCCAAGAAAAATTTTCATGAAGTAAAAACTAAATATAAATCTACAAAAGACCAGAATAGACAAAAAATGATGAATACTAGGAATACTGTGGGAGGTATCATAATACCTGATTTAAGTTTACTACAGAGCCATAGTAATACCAACAACATGGTACTTGTACAAAGTAATGTTTAGGTCAGTGGAATATAATTGAAAAGTTATATATCTGTGTATACATTTACATAGTTCCATATATAACTGATTATTAATGAAGATGCCAAAACACATATTAGAGAAAACTGAAAATCTTTAACAAATATTGTTCCTCAAACTGGATAGCTACATAAAGAAAAATGAAAGTAGATCTTTATCTTTCACCTGGCTTAAAACTGAACTTTAAATGAGTAGAGAACCTCAGCATAAAGACTACATAGTTTCATAATTCAAGAAGAAAAAGTAGGAGTATGTTTCAACATATAGATACAGGCAAGAGCTTTCTGAATAGGGTTACAGTAGGACTCACAGATTGACAAATGTGATTTCATAAAATTAAAAATATTCAATAAAGTAAAACAAAATATCAGTTAAGTGAAGAGGCATCCTACAGAGTGGGAGAAATTTTTTGACAACTGTATTTTCAAAAAAACTTCGGTATCTAGAATACACAAATAAATAAAAAAACTAAGAATCAGTCAAAATTCCAACAACAATGTGTCACCTGTCTCAATAGGTAATTCTCAAAAGAAGAAATAAAACTGGTTAATAAGCACTTTTAAAAGCAGTCAACACACTTAGAAATCCAGAAAATGAGAATTAAGACAATACTAAAATTCTATTCCACAGGAGTCAGAAGACTGTCACCAAAAGTCAAATGACAATTAATACTGGTGAAGATGAAGGAAAGAGAGATTACTATTAAATGTTGATGATAATGCCAAGTTGTATAGCCCCTCTGGAGTGCAGTATAAAAGTTCCTCAAAAAGTTATACATATAGCTACTGTTTCACCTACCTATACTACTCATAGACCTATACTAAAATGACTCTATATCCTATCTGAATGAGGATTTACTTACTTAGACACATTTATTGCCACTCTATTCACAATAGCTATAAAATGGAGTCAGCCTAGATGTTTATTAACTGATAAATGGATGACAGGTTTTTTCTGTCCATATGGACAGTAGAATTTTATTCATGTGTAAAAAAATTTAAATTATGAAAATTTCATGTAAGTGGATAGAACCAGAAAAATATACTAGTCAAGGTAACTCATAGCATATTTTCTGTCATATATGGATCCCATATATAAATCTTTAAACCTGTATATTTAACCTGCAATACTTATAGAAGTAAAGAAACTGAGAAAGGACCATTGGAGTGGAATCATGACTTAAGAGAGGGAGTTTAGGAGAACATAAGTGATTTGAAAACAAAAAGCAGAAGTGTATGGGTAGGAAAGTTTCAGTAGGGATAGAAAAGATGATGAGAGATGGTACACCAAAGCAAAGGGCGTATGAAAAACTCATGTAAAACCTTACTATTTTTGTAAGCTAAATAAACTCTGTGAACTAATTAGGGGTGACTTCAGAAACACATATCTGATCAGAGTTCTGAGAATAAATACCTTGACAGTATAACCCTTAACAGGACATTTTGAACCCACTCCTCTTATTTAGGGCTCACTATACAAGAGTAAGAATGCAAAGCTGGAAGACTGAAAAGAAGGACTGTGAAATGCTCTCTTCTGTGCATGGTATAGCCGATTCCATCATGACATCACAGCAGCAATATTTGCCTGTAATGAGCCTACAGGATATTGAGTATATCAAAAGTCAGTTATGGAATAGGGAGTGATTACAGAGCTTTATCTTTCCCTACTGAGCTATTAGCTATTACAGTATTCTGGGAGAGAAACTGTCATTATCTTCTGTTTTGTACCTGCTAATGCTACAATATATAGTTCTAAATCTGCAGTCACAGAGATGATCCTGAGCCTTATGTGTAAGGGTTTTATTACCAATGTATCAATTGAAACTAAGCACAAAACAGTCCCTTATTCTCTGCATCTTGACAAGTTGTGGATCTCTGTGGTAGTTTTGTTTGCTACAAATTGAAGCTTCTATGATGAGAAGCGAAACCTACACTTATTGGTGGATACAAGGATAAGCATTTAGAGTACAGTTTAAAATTGTATTGGTTTAGGACAATGACAGTTGTAGGTTCTGTTCTAGGGCCTACTTCCTCTCCATCCATGGGTAGTTGGCAAGGTTTACAATACCAGGCATGAATTCTCTTCTATTTAGTGGGCCCTGAACCCAATTAGAAAGTTGTTGATTATCTCCAAGATAAGAGTGCCACTACTTCACCTTGTGGTATATTTTTCCATTCTGATCATTGCTGTGATTAGTAGGTTCTGTGGCTGACTATTAAATTGCTTTTCTTTCTTGGCAGCTTGCATAGAACCTTCTGATGCTATGAAACCTATTCCTCATAGGGGAAATTTGCAGGTCAATTTTAGCTCAATTCTTCTAAGTTTAAAGTGTGGCATCCTTTAAAAGACTTTATCTGAATGTGTTTTCTAATTTACAATGTTTCTCCTCTTAATACTTTGAATATGTAAGTTTATTGCCTTCTGGCTTCCACTGGTTTTTATTTAAAGTCATATTTAGAATGAGTACTCAGCTCATTTGTAAGGCACTTGCCTGTTATATGTGAAAACCTAAGTTCTTCTATTCCATGTTCCAAAGTTGTTGACTATTCATCTTCATCATTCTTACTGTTATATCTTTGCTAATATGTTATTTCATTAAAAGCTATTACATTCAGTTACTTTCATGCATATGTGTGTTATCACACAGCTGTCATGGTGCATGTGTGTGTTCATGTGTGGTGCTTCTGTATGTGTGTGTGTCCTTTCACATTGGGATTGCAGAGTATGAACTCCCATTTGCCCAACTTGATGACAACCACTGTTCCTCACTGGGTCATCTCTGTCTAGTTTTTAATTTTCTTTAACTTGTTACATACATTTAAAAATTATTTTTAACAGAAAGAAAATTAGAAGAGTTTAAGCCATACTTTATCTAATTCAAGTCTATCTACTAATTTTTTCTATTGAACATAATTGCATACTTCTGGGATAGTTATTACATTTTATTGTGTTCTGGAGATTATAATTATATACTATATAAATTGATTAAAAGGCAACAGATATAATAAGTGAAAATATTTGCAAACTACACATCCAATGTGAGGTTGATTTCCAGAAAGAAAAACAAGGAAGCATCAAAACACATTATCAAGGAAAAAACCTTAATACAAAATGAGCAGTATACCTCAGCAGATATTTCTCCATAGAAGATATAAAAATATTCCAAAATATATGCAGAATTATCTATATCGCCAATGTTTGAGGGGATTCAATTTAAAACTTCAGTGAGACAACATGCTACTCCTGTAAGTAATGGCTATTTTTAAAAAAGACAAAGGATACCTGTTAGATATGTGTAGAAAAGGCACCCTAGCTAATAAAAATATGAATTAGTATATCCACTATAGAAAACATTATGTAAGAGCATGAAAATTATTGATAAAAACAAGCATATGGTCCAGCAAGTTACTATGCCAAGGAGTCATCTGGACTAAGTTTTTATTTCAATGTTTTTCATAATAGCCAATAAATGAATATGTTCCACAACTACTGATGGAAGAATAAAGTGATATCATATATGTATATGTGTGTGTGTGTGTGTGTGTGTGTGTGTATTTGTGTGTTTGTGTATGTGTGACTGTTATATACATATGTTATATACACACATACATATATAATATGTATTTCTAAGAATTGTTTCTTTTCACCTAATTCTTTTCAGAATCTTTATTTTGAAAATATATATTAATGCTGTCCCCCGTTGAGACTATAATTTTAGGTACTAGTTAATAAATAAGTTGTTTTTCAAAGAACAAATTTAAGTAGTTGAGAACAATTGCTACTCTTGAAGTGGATGCCTGTTCACTTTCTAGTATCTACATGGTGGCTCCCAACTATTTTTAACCCCAGTTCAAGGCCATTGGATAGCCACTTCTGGCCTCTGTAGGCACAAGGAAGCCAAATGATTCACATATACAATTGCAAGCTAACACTTTTATAAATAAACATTTACTTTTGAAATAATGTTTTATTAATGTGTTGAGAATGTCATGCAATGTAACTTGGTAATATTTAACTCAATTTCAACTTTTCCCAGGTACCATAACTTTCACAACTCTCAAACCTAATTTTTTTACTTCATTTTTATGTGCTGGGTACATTTTGTGTTGTCCAGATACTCTTGAAAATAGGGCCCATCTTAGATTGTGTATGACCTACCATCAATGTTCACATCATCAAAGAAAACTGACTTTTTCTTTCTGTAACCACTAAATTTCAATATCCACCCATCTAATTATAAGATTTTGTGACTACCTTCCCCTTCTTGCTCAGATATTTTTCTGTCTTGTGCTTGGGAATGTCTTGTAAATGCTGTCACAACTGCTCTGAGTTCATGTATACCACAGTCCTACTACATCCTGAAAACACCAATTCCATGAATGTATTTACTACCCCTGGTTCTCAGTATCTTTTTGACCCTCATTTTTTGCAAAAATCTCTAAACATGGGTGGAGATTTGAGATATGTACATCTCATTTATGGCTAAGCAGTCTCTTATTTTGTACATGTTGACCAATTGACCAGTTGACAAGTTGAGGGTTTCTGGGTTAATTGTAACCTATAGCAAGAGAAAGCTTTTCTGGTGAAGGTTGAGAGATGCAGTGATCTATGGTTGTAGCAAAAAAAATTATTAGCTTTATTTTTAGCACCATGCCCATTTAGCAACACATTAATAGTTAAATATAATAGTTCTTCATTATGAACTATGTTATATCTAGCCAGAGGTTCTCAGAACTTTTATAGGAATGGGTTTTATCTCCTTTATTAGATTTTAGATTCAACCATAAACTGGTTGGCTATTTCCACAAACTTTATGCCACTACTCTACCCATGAAAACATACTTTCAGTTTAGTCATTATTATAGCTCAAAATGTATAGGTTAATGATACTGATTAATTTTTCCTTTAGTACAATACACAGTACAATCTAGTATAATTAAAACTAGTTCGTGGGAAATATTCTTCAAGGTCAGCACCAGATTGAGTTCTCTACATTATATTATTTATATGAATTTCTTCAGTAACAGAGCCTTACCATTAATCTCTGGCTGGTAATAAAGAATATTGAGCATCTCCTGTGAACTGCCATGTACCTCTACATTCATACGTAGGCAGACACATATGTGAACACACACTCACTAAATATGTAAAAAGATCTCTATATATGAAGTGTATTTGATGAAGGTACTAATAGTTTGCTTGATTTACCTATAAGCAAGAAAATATCTTGGTTCTCTCTCTCTCTCTCTCTCTCTCTCTCTCTCTCTCTCTCTCTCTCTGTGTGTGTGTGTGTGTGTATACATGCATGCAAGCACATGTGTGCAGGTATGTTTGTGTGTATTAACAGAGTATGCCATTTTTGATTGTTGTAAATCTCAAATCTGGTTGGAAGAAGAGAAGTAGAAATAAGGTGGTATGTATTTGAAGCAGGGAAGTAAGAAAATAGCATAAAAATACTTGGTTGGAAATGAAACAGTGTAGAAATAAACTATAGATTTTTCTCTTTAACTGGTATGATATTGCCTCTGCCGTGTTACTAGTTTTAGCACTGTTATTGTTGAAACTGAATGTGCATTACCTTTAAAACTCATTGTTTATGTATTTGGTTTAGCAAGTCAGAAATAGCCATCAATATTTCAAATGGAAAGAATTAAAATCAGAAATTACATAATTTGTTCAAGATCTGTATTATGTACAAGTGGTGACTGGTGTCTGTCTTGTTGTCTTATTACTTAGTTCACTAAATATTTTTGATATCTGTGTTTTATTTTTGAAGGGACGGTAGTAACTCACATTTAGATTTGTATCCCTAGTTTATGTAAATTAAACATTCACACAAATAAGCAACATAAAACACTCCTTTATAATGTGTATCTATCTATCTATCTATCTATCTATCTATCTATCTAATAGATACATATCTATTAGGAAGCTTCTAGAGTAGTGGGTATCCATATTTTTGCAAAGGTCTTTGATCTTATTTATCTCCAAGTACTTCTCCCTCCACACTATCATTCACTACACCACCCCAGTTTAACTCTTTCTGTTCTGCCAATAAGGAGCTTTGGTGTTGTGGGTAAACAGAGGCAGGCAGCAGTTGGAGATCAGTACTTTAGAGCCATTGATGGGGTTGGTGAAGATACTTACAAGGGCTGCTGCCAATGGCAGCTAGTGATTAGAGAAATTAGTTAGCAGACTTTCCTCTGAAGGAACAAAGCTTTATTCACTGAGGCTGGCACTCCCTGTGGGACCAGTAAGAAAGAAAAGGGAAGAAAAATTCTCTCTCTCTCTCTCTCTCTCTCTCTCTCTCTCTCTCTCTCTCTCACACACACACACACACACATACACGCACACATGCACACACACACATACACACACACAAACACACACACGCACACACACACTTACATACACACTGAGTGAATGAAGCAAAAAGCAGACTCCAATAACCTGATACATAAAACTACATTTGAACATGCATGCATACATGCATAACGACATACAGGCAGACATAAATACACACAATTGGTGGATGGCCCATGCTCCAACAAAACCCAGATAAGCTTTACATTTATACGTGCATACAGACTTGATGAATGAAACAAAGTTCCAACATATTCTCACACCAGCTTTACACATATACATACATAGACATGTTCTTATGCTCATACTTTATTTTTTTCCATAGCTTATATATCCCATCAGTATAAAATTACAATGTAATAATGTTTTTTTGGAACATCGGTATGTTATGTTCCCCAATAGCTTTACAAGAAATAACATTATGAAGTTCTAATAAAGAAAACAAATTATTCTCAAGAACCCACATACATTTGTAACTAAGCAACTTGTTAGAGATTAGCAACATGTAAGCAAGCAAGGTAGTTTCCTCAGCCAGTTAATCTTACTGGCAGGCAGCAATTTGTGGTTACAAAGAACAGAGTAATTATTTTATTAGTTATCTTTAAAAGTAATCTTAGAAGAATCACAAATCTAAACTTTTATATAAAAATCAGTCATATTTGCCTTAAATCCTCAGAATGCACACCTACTCATATGCAATTCTTAATCATATTAGGTAACCAAAGGCAAAAATGAGTATAAGAAATCAATTATCTCCAGTTCAGCCTCAGTAAGAGTCACATCAGTCAGCCAGTGCTGCCATTGTTCTTGTTTCCTGACCATAAAGGGCCCGAGCTTAACTAACAAGAGTATGCATTTCTGAACTTCAATTTGTCCCCTAAGATTTTCTACATCAGAGCCAATAGCAAAAACATCTCAATTGAGTTTCACTAATGATTTTATTTTTCCAGATATTTTCCAAGGGTGGTGGTTGTTGCTGACAATCTACATCCTTAAGTTCTCTAGGGTGGTGATTGAATCATTAATCTTCTCCAGCAGCAATGCCTGAAAGATATCAAGCACAGTTATTATTGAGTATCAGATATACTGCCCAGCAAGGGGCTGGAAGCCCCCTTTGAGCTTTCATACAATTCTTAGATCAAGGGGATGCAAGGACAGCAAGCAGAGCAGAACTTCATAACAGCATGAATTCCTCAGGTTATGTAGTTCTTGGGGTCCTGCCACACTGAAGTGCACCCATCATGGCTGTGGTAACTGGTGGGCTGCATTCCATGAGTTCTAAAGCCATTTACTGTTCCTCCACATGGCACTTGGCACTGTTCCATCATTAAGTTTAAATCCTTTGTACCAATGCATTCTCTTTTCTCTTTAATAATTTCCAGACCTTTATGGGTATTTCAAAGGAATGATATATCTCTGAAGATTCACGTTAACATCCAAATGAGAGAAAACGTGATATTTGGCTATCTTGTCTGAGTAACCTCATTCAAAAAAATGTTTCCAGCTCTATCAATTTACCTGAGAATTGTGTAACTTCAGTTTTCTTAATTGTTATTCTACTGTGTTAACATTTCACGTTTCAATATCCTTTCATCAGTTGATGGACATCTAGTCTCTTTTAATTTTCTGACTATTATGAATAAAACAATGCAAGTGGAAAAGCAAGTGTCTTATTAGTAAGATATAGAATCATTTACATATAGCCTCATGGGTGGTATAAATGTATGTTTTGGTATAACTGATCGAATTCCATATTTTTGAGGAATTTCCACATTGATTTCCATAATAGCTATACCAGTGTGCATTCCCATAAGTAGTAAATAAGTAGTCCCTTTTCTCAATATCCACACCAGAACCAGCATCATGTGTTTTAATTGATCTTAGCATTAGGACTAGGAGAAGATGAAACTCCAGTGTAGTTTTAATTTTTATTTCCCTGGTGGCTAAGGATGTTGAACATTTTAAAAACTTTAAACAGTGAACATATTTATGAATCAGTTTTATTATTTTAAATTTTTAAAATGCCTTCTTACTGTGGGTCTGGGACAGGCTTTATTAGTGCCAATTTAATGCTCCTTTTTTTGCTTTTTTCCCCCCAAATCACAGAGGTTTTATGATGTATTGCTTAGTTACTCAGCATTTTAGACTATTGAGAATTCTCTTTATAATTTTTCTTTTTTCCTTTTTATTATCTTTTAACAACTATACATATTTGTATTGAAGATGAATTCTTCTTTCATGCAATACATCCCAAGCTACATTTTCCTCTTTCTCCATTCCTTCTAGTTCCCCACACTTAACTCCTCTCACCCCCAGTTCCACTCTCCCTTTGTTTCCTTGTCAGTCTCTCCAAGAGATAACAGCTGAACAAGAAAAAATAGAATATACTAAGATAAGATGAGCATTTTGATGTAGAGGCTGGGCAAGGCAACCAAATAAAAGAAGAGTCTTAAGAGAATGCAAAAGAGTCAGAGATACACCTGGTCCCACTGTTTTTAGTGGGTTTAGTGGGTTTAGTGGGTTTAGGCTGGTGCTTTATAGATCTCTACTTCATCAGTCCAGCCTACCTATGTCACTTAAAAGTTGGCCTATTTGTTGGCTGTTTTTTCTTTCCCCTGATATATACAAAGTTTCACATCCCTGCTTTGCTTAGGGAAGAAAGTAGGGATTGGTATTTGTCTGCTTTCTCCTAAGGTATCAGCTCATTGGATGTTCTAGCATTCTTAGCTCCCACATGTATTGAGAATGTGGTCCTTGGAGCATAAATGATGCTTTTTCTAAATTTACATGTGGAAAAGAAGTCTTCTGGATTTTAAAAGTGGTAAACAAATATAGAAATCTCCTATGTCACATTGTGTAGTGTTATTTTTTAACTCACATGTTTCCCACCCTATCAAGCTCCTATTTAAACTTTAGGAAAAAAAAGAGAAAAAAAACCTCTCTCCTGTTGCTTTGTGCTTTCATATGAAAGGAAACTTTGAATGTGTTATTTTCCACATGTAGGTCACCTTAGCTGAGAGGTCTCATTTTAGAAGAAACATAAGAGATATTTAGTTGTTGAATTACAAATTTCTCTAGGCCAATGTGAAAACTTGTCATTAAAATTGAGGTAATAAGCAAAAGTTATTAATGCCAAGAAAAAATACTCAAAGTCTTGTATTTATAACTGTTTCTGTTTAATTTCTGAACTGACAAATGATAATTGCTCAAGCAATTAAAATAATTAGGAAAGTGTGGAATCACAAAAGGAGAAACCTTTTAACGGTGCAATTAAAATGCATAAGAAAAATTTATGTTTGGTTGCTGTACCTTATCCTTCAACAGACAGAGTACCAGGTACTTTCTTAATGGGTTGACTGTTGATAAATCCCATGCAATTTGAGTTCTGGCTGGGAACACAGCCCAAACACTTATCTCAGAAGGTAAGTGTAGTTTTAAAGTAGGCTTCTGAGGATCTTGGACATGACATCCTGTAACTGCTTTGGTAGTAAATGATTTTTCAGAATGTACATTTGCACAATATGTTATAAGTTTGGAATATGATTTTTTGAATACACTATTCCAAGCTGTTTTAAACAAGCATGAGAGATGGTGTTAGCATTTTACAATGCTTATCTGCTTTATGAGCTACAGAAGGCAATCTGAAGGAAGCTTTGGAATTTGAAGATTGACAGTGCTTTATATAGAGAAATAACAGTTTCTTTGGGTAAGAGAAGACTCTTTGGAAAGGTAGACTAACCTTAATTCAGGGAGATTATACCTTAAAATCAAGCAAAGGAACGTTAACTATAAGAACCACTTTGGTGTTTTTTTGTGCTCAAACAAGCAGTTATGCTACTCTATTTTCTGATATGCTTCCGACAGCTGGGGATCCTGTCAAAGACTGATGAGACCAATTTCTAAGCAGAGACAATTTTGGAAGTAAATAGATGGTGTTTAATCAAAATTTTGTGAAATTTGTTCTATTAGGCATGAAGTATTTGGTTCAGGTATACTTTTTAGAGAATTATTTATTAAGAATATTGCCGTCAGCTTCTAATACTTGTATGCACCAATCTCAGGTTATTTATCTCAAGTAACACTCCCTAGATTTAACAACCTTAATGTATATTTCCTATAAATTAAAATTGGCCTTTGCTACATTGGAATTTTATCTTTCTCCCAGAAACTCATTTATCATATTAAACTCCTGTCATGCAGGACATGAAATATTTTTGTACACAATTACTTCTCATTTATTGTCAATGCACAGTGAAATGAAATGGTTTCAGCTCACAGCAAAATTCAAAATGTAATGAGGTTTGAAAGGAGAGTATTAAGTGAAGAGTATTAAGTGAAGAGAGGGTTTGGCTAAAATGATGGTAAACTCAGATTTAATAAACTGAGAAGTTTACTTCAAAACAAATTAATATGTCATTCTACTTTCTATCAATTAGATAAGATGAGTGGCACTGAATGAGCCACTTACTTCAAAAGTAAGTTTCTCTACTAATATAAAGAAATTTTAGAATAACATTATCCACTAGTCAAATACTTTTATTGAATGTTTACTTTGTTCATCCTGATTATGTTTTCTGTGCTGATGATACGGTAAGTCTCAGAGAATATTTAACTATGTTTGTACAATAAGCATAGTTAACTATTGTTAAGAGAAACAGTAGTCCTTAGCCATCAGTTCCTTAATATGTAATTTCAGCAACTACATCATAAAGAATTTATAAGCTCTTAATTTTTAAATAATTAGTTTATTATTAGTGGGTATGTATGTGATGTATATGAGGGCATGTGATTATTTCAATGAATATTACAATTATATAGTAAATCTAAGTAATTTAATTTCTCCTTGTTCTCAACCAAGGACTAGAACAAGAATTGCATTATACATATATAAATTTTGAAAATCAGTACATGGAGGTAAATCTTAAATAATTATTTCCACATATATATTCTTGGGTATAAATGACATTGTTTTTAGTTTGGGGAAGGAAAATGCTAACTTAGAGGTGATAAGAAATTTTCTAATTTGTGACATGTAGAAAAAAATGTTAACTCATATTTTCTATTTTTATAGTTTGACTACTTGCCTAGTAATTGCACATCTAAAAGATATCCATCCTCAATGCTATTTTTAATTTTTCTTGACTTTCTTATCAACTACTCATGTAGATTATATTTTACCATAAATAATATTGTATAACTCCTCCTTTTATTTATCAAAATTTTATCCAAGAAAAAACTAAGAATGCTTTACAGACCCTTAATATTTTTTCCAAGACCACTGAAATCTATCTCAACAGTCAACCATGATGGATGACTTTCTATTATGTTTTTCTATGTTAAACACATGCTACTACTGTATCTAATGTATTAAAAAATAAACTAATCTACATATTTCCATTCTTCTGACTTGTTTTGACTTATAAGGTTTGTTGCAAAATTCACTCAACCATAAACTGGATGTCTGCACCAGGTCCTCTGCATAAGTAGTATGACTTCCAGTTTGGTGTTTTTATGGGATTCCTCAGAGAGGGATCAAGTGGGTCTCTGTTGTGTCTTCTCTTCAGCTCTTATTCTTCTATTTGTTAATGTGTTGCAAACCTATGCAGACACATACAGACCCTGTGCATGCTGTCTCAGTCTCTATGAGTTCATATAAGCTTTGTTTGTGTTTATTTAGAAGGCCTTTTTTCTGGGTATCCTCCATTTTCTTGGGCTCAGCTCTTACACTCTTTCTTCCTCTTCTTCCCTTGAGTCCCCTATAACATTGGACCCTTTCTGTGATTGTTCCTGTTCCTGAATAATGGCATGGAGGCTACTTTTATTGATTAATGTGTAGGTCTTAAGCTAGGCTTGTTTTCAACTGGATTGTAACTCAATTATCATGTTTATACTAATCTAAATTCTGCCACATGGCTGGTTACTTCTCCTAAGTTTCAAAAATCCAACTTCTTCCATGTCTTGGTGGATAATCTTGCACTTCTCACTCTTTTTCCTAGTTCCTCTCTCTGTTGGGTATTCTACCTTAGTCTTTTGCTTTTTGCTATAAGCCAGAGTTTCTCTTTTTTAAATTTTATTTTTAGTCGATATTTTATTTACATTTCAGATGTTATCGCCTTACCCCAATTTCTCCCCTCCCAGGAATCTCCTGTCCTATCCCCCTCCTCCTGCTTCTATGAGGATGTGCCCACCCCACCTACCCCCACTCCCACCTCCATACCCTCAAATTCCCCCACACTGGGCATCCAGCCTTCATTGAACCAAGTATCTCCTCTCTCACCTATGCCCAACAAGACCATCCTCCCCTACATATACAGCTGGAGTCATGGACCCCTCCCTATGTGCTCTCAGGCTGGTGGTTTAGGCCCTGAAAGCTCTGGTTGGTTGGTATTGTTGCTCTCCCCATGGAGCCTCAAACCCTTTCATCTCCTTCAGTCTTCTCTCTAAATCTTCCATTGGGAACCCCATGATCAGGTCAATGGTTAGCTGTGAGCATCTGCCACTATGTCAGAGTCTAGCAGACCTCTAAGGAGACAGCAATATCAGGCTTCTGTCAGCATGCACTTCCTGATTTCCACATCAGTGTCTACCTTTGGTGACTGAGCATGAATCACAAAAGAACATACATGGTATTCACTCACTGATAATTGAATATTAACCCAGAAGCTTGCAATACCCAAGATGCAACTCACAGAGGACATGAAGCTCATGAAGAAGGAAGACCAAAGTGTGGGTGCTTTGGTCCTTCTTAGAAGAAGTATAACAAAACACTCAAGGGAGTAAATATGGAGATAAATTGTGGGACATAAACTGAAGGAGGGGCCATCTGGAGACTGTTCCACCTGGGTAGCCATAGAGTTCCTATTTTAACCAATCAGAAGGCACCATAAGCAAGCAAGAAAGGACAGAGGCACATCTTCACAAACATCACTTCAACAGTTCCCTGGAGCCCTGAGGTGAGGGGTTTAATGGAGACATCCATTTAGGCCTAGTGTTCACACTCTGCGTAATGTCTGTCTGTGGGTCTGTGTGTTTTTTTCACATTTGCTGCAGGAGGAAGATTCTCTGATGTTAGCTGAATAGGACATTTATTATATCTGTCTTTCTGGGCTTGGAATACCACACTCAGGAGGATTTTTTTTTTTGTAGTTCCATTTCCTTGGGACTTTAAATTTATGATATCATTTTTAATAGGTGAGCAAAGCTCCATTGTATAAATATACCACATTTTCTTTATCCATTCTTCTGTTGAAGAACGACTTTTTTTTCAATTCTGGATATATTATGTAAGAAAAAATATTATTTCCAATAGAAGAAAAAATTCCAATCAAGCCTACCTCAATGGATATATGAGTAGAATGTGGAACATATTTGCAGAAAGGAAATGAACTCAGAAAATTGTAATATTAGTTATTCAGTTTTTTATTTAGGCAAATTAACTATTGTTTTCTATTGATAAAAATATATTAGGTATCCATATGTTAGGTAATTCATCTTTTCTTATAATGAGATGAACTCTGTTAGTTTCTTATTTTATTTCTTTGTAGTAGAAATGGGATTTATTTTTCTATTTTATTTTATTTAAAATCAACACTTATTGAAGAACAATTACTGTCTTTACTAATTACACAATGTAATTGATCAAGTAACTGAAATCATATTTCGGTGCAATGGTGGAGAGTCTTTGGTGACAAAATTTTATGGTAAGGCTATGAATGGCATGCTAAGAATATTATTCTTGTTTAGCAATACAAAAGCAGTTAATGGTCACTGAGCAATTTTTCAAGTCATAATAATGTATGACTCAACTGTCAACAGATTGCCCTTTATGTGGCTATGCACCTATTTTTCATGAGATAGAATCCTAGACATCACATTCTTTTTAATGTACTTCAGTTGTTCTCTCTTTCATTTGTTACATGACTTTTCCATAGCATTGTCTTCTCAGAGAAACAGACAACTATTTTTAAAGTGCAAGAATTCAAAGAATGATTAGTTCTTTGAGACTGTGTAGTTATTGACCTGAGTTGAAACAATGGAACACTTCAGCTAAAGCTACTTACTGCTATTCTCACTTTCAAATAGCATGAATAACACAGCCTGCTTGAATTTAAATACATTTTTGTTACAGATAATGTGGCCATTAACTTTGGCCATGTCACTCTGTTCTCACTACCAAATTCCAAATTAGTGTCTTAATAAGAGTTAAAATATACTTGGCAAAGATTAATACATCTCTGGCTTCTGAAAGAACAATGGCAGAGAAGTAGGAAGAATGATGAGGCTAAAGGAATGAAAAGAACAGTGAGCTTGAAAAAAATGTAATCAAGACAGAAAAATGAACATGAGTCAAAACATAAAAAGCACTTTAATAAGTTTTAAAAACTAAACAATTAGAAACACCTCAGATCCCTGAAGGTATTGATGTCTGTCTAGATTTTTGTTCTACTGGGTTTCAAACCACACTTTGGGGAATACTTAGTAAAAGAACATTTAAAATTGACTTAAAGCAGCAAGGATCAACAGTAAAGGCTTAACAGCAATGCTGACTAGAAGTAAAATAGAGCAGTCAGAAATATGAAAAACTCTATGATGAGCAAATACAAGAAAAGTGTGCATAGCTCTCTGTGTACTGTGAGTGCTGGGAGAAGTTCAGACTGTAATAGATACACAAGGTTGGGGTAGGTAAGTGTTGACATTTTGTCTGTGCTCTCTATAGATCAAGATTTATAGGCTAAAGCAGACATCTATGGCTAAAATACTATTCTGTCTGTGAAATCTATTCACATCAACAGAAATTGTGAAATTATATTTAAAAAGGATGGTCATTCTTGGTTGTGCGTTTTTTCTTCTGGTAGAAAAATCTAAATAATGTCCAAATTCCATAAGAACTTTCTTTAAAACATATATGGGATATGTCCAGGTTTCTCTGTCTACCAATTCATTTCAGTCACACAACTTTGCTTCTTACCTAAACTAATTCAAAATCCTTTCCTTTTGGCTCTCTGATGCAATTAAAAATGTTTATTCTAAACTATTTCTTAGGAAATATAGGGAATTCTTGTTAATAAAAAACACATGAATTATTTCTGTTCTTCATATATTCTTTTCTCAAGACAAAGGTCAATCTCTAAACCATGTTTATAAGGCTGTTTATGATGCTTCTTATTTCATTTATTTAAATATATATTTTTTATTGGATATTTTATTTACATTTCAGGTGCCATCCCATCCCCCCCCCAGAAAACCCCTATCTCATGCCCCCTTTTCCTTTTATACAATTTTTAAAAATGTTAATCAAAGTTTCATAATGCTTAATCAGAAGTGTAACCCACTACCCAACATAGATATATAAACTATCTTTGACTGGTGGAGACACATGAACATCTGCCTTCATGCCCTCTCTCTCTTTCTCTCCCCCTCATCACCTAGCTTCTCCTCTCCTTCATCTTCTCTCCTTACTCCATCTTTTACTCTCGGTACTCCTTCCCCCTTAGCTCCTCCTACATATCACCCTTCCTGTTAAAATAAACATTTTATCTCAAAATACAATTAGAGCATAATCAGCTTGAAGAAGTTAAAGAAGAGTCAACACCCCTATTCCCTGGGCTTGGGGACTAAGGTGGTTAATATTGGGCTGTCTTTCTAGAGAAAAGTATTGCTTTTGTTGGAACAGGGAGGATTAGCTAAGATTTATTGCATAGCCATAACCTATTGGTAGAAATCTGTATAATTATTATCAAGATGAAGTTATAATTTCTTAAATGGCACAAAATTTACTTTGATTTCAAATTTAAGGTTTTCATTGATACGAACTTTGTATTGATATAAAAGGGAGATGAATATTGATACTCTCGTGGGCATTGTGCCTGTATAACACATTTAGGAATACAAGGCTTAGACCCAGTCCTTCTTTAACTTTTTTAAGTGATTTGAGATGGTCAGCCTGTGAGTTAAGGAACTATAGCAAATTCATGGCTTGGAGTTTATTGTTAGGATGTTTTCTATATTTTATTTAGAAATAGCTGAGAGGAGTTAACAGACAACAGTCCAGGTTCCCTTACATGGACAGTTGGTTTTCAAAACGTCAGAAGTCCACAGAATTGATGTTACAAACATTTCTATATTAATGTTCATTTTGATTAGAGACCTGTCTGCTCCTGACAGCTTCCTGTCTTGGATTCTAAGAAGAAATTGAGCGTCTTTGGAGTTACTCCAGTTGTGGGGAGACAGCCACTAGGCAAGAATTGCCTCTTTTCATCTACAGACAAATTACTGTCCAGAAAAGGACACACTTGCAGAATAGTCAACTGATTACATCTGCCTAGACAGAGTAATCAGCCCTTAATAATTCTGCATCACTAAGGTCTGTCAGATGATTCTGGGCCAGAAGGCTGAAGATTTGATGCTCCAACGTTTGGTAGCATAGGGACTGTCCAGGTGTTCAGTGGTCTCTATAAATTGGCTAAGTTTTAGAAGCTATGCTTAGTGCTTCCCATAATTTCAGTTAACTCAGTCATTCTGGATGTCTGACAGGGTTGAAGACCTATTGCCTCATAGCCAATCCTGGCTATTTACTTTGAGAGAAAAGATCTGAGTGGATGGTTTTCAATTGACATTCATTCTAAGGCCAAGAAAAAAAGCCAGGTTCAAAACTAAGTGTTTTAGTTAGGAGAGATGACAGAGGTTCTGGTTAGTCAACAAAATGATGGACTGGGTATTAGGACTATCTTGTTTCATTTCTTAAAATTTTGTTCTTGGAACTTTGAGTTTCATATGTTTTAATTGATACGGGTACTATGTTTACTAATCTTATTGTTAAATTAGTACTATCAATAGAACTATTTAACCACTAACTAAATGAATAATAGATTGTCAATATACCTGTGAAATCTATCATGCTCTAAACTCCTCCCCATAGAGCTAACCACTAAGACCATAACATATTTGACAATTTTTAAATTTTTGAAGATAATACACTACCTCCTTTTTGTGTTATTTCATGTGTTTGACATTGTATTTTGAAATTTCTCCATGCATTTTCTTATAACATTCTTAGTGCTATTTGGTATTCAATTGCATGAATTTACCATTATTTTAAACACAGTCCAGTGTTAATAGAGATTTGAGTATTTTCTATCTTGCAGTTAGGATCAATTAAGCTATTTTGAGTATCCATGGTTCTGTCTCTTGATGCACATGCATACTTACTTCTGTTCAGTAAATATATAAGAATAAATCCAATTAATGTGTGATTTTATTTTATTTTGTTTACCTAAGTGGATGATCTGTATTTCTACTCCCAAATTGAGTTAGTCAATCTATCTGGACATAAGAAATTTTTCTTCTAAGTGTAATAATTTCACAACTTGTAATAAATTGTTTATATACTATATATTTTCTAGTAGATGCTCTAGACTTGCATATAAACAGACACACTATCTTATTAATATTTATCTCTTTGATATATAGTGGAGATTATGGCACATAGCCAATCAACAAATATCTGGTGAACCATAAATATAAGTGATAACTTATGGGGAAAGAACCTATTAATGGACTGATGGACAGATACAGAGGCATAGAGTTTTTCAACTTAATAAATTAATAGAATATATGAGCGCCTACTATGTTCCCAGGCTGCTGCCATGTGATGTTATTAATACTGAACAATAAGTTAATTTCTGTGCTCTAGTACCATGAAGAATTTGTGGTATTTTGATTAATTTTTAATATTGGGATATATAAGTTGTATAAAATAAATGTTATTTCTTCGAAATGATTAAATAGTAAATTTTATGATAGAATCATTATTAACACAGTTAGATTTGGGGCAAAGCAGAAAACTTCTGAAATTTAAAGTATTTGGACAATGTAGCCAGATTGGCATTGAGAGTATGTCATGGTTTAGAAGAGTGTTGGATGGAGCAAGGACAATGATCTCAGATCTTCCAAAGCAAATATTCAAACTTTTCATTTGTTCTGTGGATTAAATGCTCTTTGAGACACAGTTGTGTACCTAATTTGCCATACAATGATATTTCCATCCATGGTAAATGGTGTGCAAAACACTGCCCCTCAAAAGATTATGCTACTTAGTGACATTGTAGCCATATTTGTTTATGTAAGTCAAATTATGGCATATGTACCAGGGTTGAATGGCCTTGTGATGCATTTCTCAAAATACGCTTAAATTTTAAGCAACACATGGCAATGTTTGGTTGGTTTTTAATAACATAGACATGGCCTTTCCACAGAGGCTTCCTTTCCCTGATAAGTAAAATGGACTTTGTTCAATGTGTAATGATAATGCAACAGTTTTTTCATAGAATGTAGATGGATAATCTCTACAAGAAACTGAGTGTTAAAATAATGATAGTGATTGTGAAAGCATTAAAAAACATAGACAAACATGTAGTAGTTCTTGAAAGGTAGAAAAATTGAAAAGAAAAATAATAGAATGCAGTGGTAGAGAGGTGCTTGAAAATGAATCAAACAGGGCACATGGAAATGCTTTGGGGAAAAACGTCTATGAATAAATATTTTGGTGGACTGTGATAATATGTAATCGTTTTTCATCTTGGTATGCTTCATATGTAAGTAGAAACCACAAGTTCAGATGGGCTTTTATAAGCAGCAATTCTTAGACATTAAACACTATAGTAACTAAGGCAACACTATTCTATTAATATATTAGTATTTTCTTGCTTAAATTAATTTAAAAGTTGATATGATCCAGTTTAAATGCTGGAGATTCTGATTTGTTTAATACTTATAAAATTATCTGTACAAAAGAAACAAATTGATCCTTAAATTTGGTAATGGCATACATATTAAGTACAAAACCAAAAGCATGATACATTTAAGAAAATGTTAAGTTATAGTTTACTACATGAAGCCTGGTTATGAGAATTTTTTTGCCAAACATGTAACTAGTAAACTATTGGTATCAACAATACACAGAACAAACTTAAGGAAACTCTATGAGAGGATGAGAGAGACTAATTAAAATGCATAAATTATTAGAGCAAACACTTAAACAGATAGGCAAATAATTATGTGACCAAATTGGAAACATTATATGTCATGAAGGAATGTTGAAGAAAAAGAAAGAAATACTATTATGCACCTATTATAATTGTTAAAATTAGAAATGCTGACAGGAGCCAATGATTAGGAGGTCATGGAGAAACAGAGACTCTAATTTATTACAGACTGGAATTCAAAAGCATCACAACCACTTTGTCAGCTTTGGTCAGTTCTGACAAAATTAAATATACTCTTAAGTGTACTGTCCAGCCACCTAGCTCCTTGACATATACCTGAATGAGGGGAAAGTTATAGCTACATAAGCGCCTATAAACAAATGTTTCTAACAATTTTATAGTAATTGCCAAAAGACAGAAAGGATTAAAATGTTTTCCTGTGTATAAATGGATAATTCTGAAGAATTTTACAGAAAGAAAAACAACTTATCCCATGAAATGACATGAAATAACTTTAAGCACATTTTTAAGTGAAAATGCTGTATTTCTGCATAACATGGTAATGATGAATACTCATTATATAGGATTCAAATATCTGTCAAACATGATATATAAAACACAAAGGATAATTTTTAATTTAATCTGTGGGTTATGTTTAGTAATAATATGCACATATTGCTTTAGCAATTTTAAAAAATATTACATATTACAGAGATTCAAAGTGTAAATAAGATAAGTAATTGTGTGGGGGGGGAGAATGTGCAGACTTAAAACTTTTTCTTTGAGACTAAATCTATTCTTAAAATGTCCATTTATGAGAAAAATTTGTCTAAATCATTTTATTGTGCTGTTATGATGTGGAACCAATAGATAAAGTTTCTAAATTGGAACCTACTTGAAGTTTGAGACAATTCATCAAAATAGAGAACATAAAAGGAATTCTGGTAGTTAATAAATAACAGAATTATGCTCTGTGTAGAATATGCTTGTTTTGGGTTATGGCTGTAAATAATCGAGGCAGAGATGCCCAGAAGATATTTATTTCTTTCCTTCCTTATATCATTATGTTTTATATACTATCTCAGCTACAAAACTTTCTCTACTGGCCATTATCAAGAGCAATATTTATAAAACTATCCACAGTTTAACATTGAAAAGCAAAAGGATTTATAAAGTAGGACTCAGAGCAAAGTTTTAATTAGAAAATATTGCTGGTCTCATGTTTCTATCCACAGCAACCATGCTTAAATGCTACCTCCTGCTTTGCTTGTAGTCATATTTTTCTCCACAAAATAATATATTTTCTCATTCTGCATAATTCTTTTAAAAATTAGAGACAGAAAGAAGATAATAAGCACTAAAAACACCCCATGATATTTGGGAACAATAACATAGCTATGCATAGATGAAATGCACATAACTAAACAGACAATGAAATGTGCTCCTCCATAGCACAAAAAAAGAACCAAGTAAATTTTTGTTAAACAGTATTTCTTCCTTTTGGTTTATGCCTACTGAAAATACTTTTCATGCTTTGAAAGCCAGTTAAACAGTACATTTTGTATTATACTGTTGGTTTCTGATCCTTTACTTTTACTGGATCCACTCTAGCAGTTCGTCCTAATGCAGTCAAGTCCAGAGGTTTGATTATTACAAACATTTATCACGAAGAATTATTCATGTTGGTCTGGGAGTTATGTTCCCATTCTTTCTTCTAAATTTAAAGCTTTCATTCTGTTGAGCTATGGCACTCAAGCTTTTTAAGTCTCTGAAAAGTGGAATGATAATCAAAGTGGTCAGTATCCAGAAATGTTTCAATGCTTCCAATTCACCTTGAAAAGCCAGATTGCAAATGCAAATAGATGTTTTGCAATGAATTTCTCAGAATAAAATTGTCCTTCTAACTCATTTTTAATATGGATTCGTTTTCATAATATGACCAGTTTTATATGGAGCTTATGCAATACATTCATGCATTTGTTTATGGAGAATGTGCAGTCTGACCAAATTAGCTTTTAAGAAAATTTTATTTTTTCTATAGTTTTAACAACAGTGGAAATAGCTATAAAAGGGAAAAATGCTTTCTAAAATGCTGGCTAGTTTTATATCTATGTGGTACATCTGATAAATGTTTGGGATAAAGGCACCTCAACAGAACAAAATGTCCCCACCAGATTGGCCTATAATCCATATTTTTTAAAATTTGTATTGGTTATTTTATTTCTTTATTTACATTTCAAATGTCATTTCACTTCCAGGTTTCCTCTCTGATAACCTCCGCATCCCACTCCTCTCCCCAGGCCTTCACAAGGGTGCTCCCCTAACCACCTACCCACTCCTGCCCCACTGCTCTAGCATTCCCCTACTCTGGGGCAATAAGCCTTCACAGGACCAAGGGCCTCCCCTCCCACTGATGCCAGATAAGGCCATCCTCTGCTACATATGCAGCTGGAGCCATGGGTCTTTACATTGCATACCTTTTGGTTGGTGGTTTAATCTCTGGAAGATCTGGGGGGGGGGGTCTGGTTGGTTGGTATTGTTGTTTTTCTTACAGGGTTGCAAACCCCTTCAGTTCCTTCAATTCTTTATCTAAATCCTCTATTGTAAATCCTCTATTGGGGACCCCATTGAGGACCCTGTGCTCAGTCCAATGTTTGGCTGTGAGCATCCCCTCTGTATTTTTCAGGTGCTAGCAGATCCTCTCATGAGAGATCCATATCAGGCTTCTGTCAGCAAGCACTTCTTATCATCAGCAATAGTGTCTGAGTTTGGTTTCTGCAGATGGAATGAATCTCCAGGTGGGGCAGTTTCTGGATGGCCTGTCCTTTGGTCTGTGCTATAATCTTTGTCCCTGTATTTCCTTCAGACAGGAGCAATTCTGGGCTAATATTTCTATTGGATATTTTATTTATAATTCAGTTGTTAACCCCTTTCCTCATTTCCCCACACCCGACCAGGAACCTCCTATCTCATCCTCCCTCTTCCTGCTTCAATGAGGATGTGCCCTTACCTACCCCCCCCCCCCGCTTTTACCTCCCCATCCTTGAATTCCCCCACACATGGCATCCAGCCTTCATGGGACCAAGGATCTCCTCTCCCACCTATGTCCCACAGGGCCATCCTCCTTTCCTATTTGTATCACTTTGACTTCTTTTTGTTGTCTACTTGCTCTGGTTAGGACTTCCAGTACTATATTGAATAGGTAGGGAGAGAGTGGGCAGTCTTGTCTAGTCCCTGATCTTAGTGGGATTGCTTCAAGTTTCTCTCCATTTAGTTTGATGTTGACTACTGGTTTGCTGTATATTGTTTTAACTATGTTTAGGTAAGGGCCTTGAATTCCTAATCTTTCCAAGACTTTTACCATAAAGGGATGTTGAATTTTGTCAAATGCTTTCTCAGCATCTAGTGAGATGATCATGTGGTTTTTTCTTTGAGTTTGTTTATATAGTGGATTACATTGATAGATTTCCAAATATTGAACCATCCCTGCATTCCTGGGATAAAAACTACTTGATCATGATGTATGATTATTTTGATGTGTTCTTGGATTTGGTTTGCTAGAATTTTATTGAATATTTTTGCATCAATATTCATAAGAGAGATTGGTCTGATGTTCTCTTTCTTTGTTGGGTCTTTGTGGGGTTTAGTTATGAGCATAATTGTAGCTTCATAGAACAAATTGGGTAGTATTCCATCTGTTTCTATTTTCTGGAATAGTTTGAAAAGAATTTGTATTAGGTCTTCCTTGAAGGTCTGATAGAATGCTGCGCTAAAACCATCTGGTCCTAGGCTTTATTTTGGGTGGGGAGACTTTTAATGACTGCTGTTATTTCTTTAGGGGTTATGGGACTGGTTAAATGGTTTAATTTCTCCTGATTTAACTTTGGAACCTGGTATCTGTCTAGAAAATTATCCATTTCATCCAGATTTTCAAGTTTCGTTGAGTATAGGCCTTTGTAGTAGGATCTGATGGTTATTTGAATTTCCTCAGTTTCTCTTGTTATGTCTCCCTTTTCAGTTCTGATTTTATTAATTTGGATACTGTCTTTGTGGCATCTGGTTAATCTGGCTAAGGGTTTATCTATCTTGTTGATTTTCTTAAAGACCCAACTCCTGGTTTTGTTGATTCTTTGTGTAGTTCTTTCTCTTTCTACTTGGTTGATTTTAGCCCTGAGTTTGATTATTTCCTGTCATCTACAGGACACCTCTTTGTGGGGAGCTGACAGAAGGTGGCTATCATCCTTGCAGCCATCTTGAGCCATATACCCTGTCAAGAGACTTGATTACAACAGCCTACAACAGCTGAGCACACTCTGATAACATCTTGTTTTAGATATTGTGGATTTTCTCTTGGGTGTGTGAGACTTAAAGGTGTGTGACTTAAGGGCTTGACTTAGAGATCAGATTTAGAGGCAAGAACTAAGGGCAAGATTTAAAGGTGTGGCTTAGAAGTGAGACATAAAAGTGAAAGGCAGACAGAAGAAATTATTATTAGGTATTAGGCACTTGGCACTTGGAGGAAGAACTTAGAATTAGGTAGTAGGCACTTGAGAGTCGAGACAGGCAACTAGGATTAGACACTTGGAAAGGGCACTTGGAATGGAGCTTGGAAAGTAGCTTGGAACTTGGAGGCACTAGGAACTATGCACTAGGGACTAGGAACTCGAGACTTGGAACTTGGACTAGGAACTAGGGAGTTGGAGAGAAAAAGAGAGAGTGAGGAATAAACGGGATTGAATCACACTCTGCCTCCATTCCTCATGTCCATCTTCACTCTCTCTCTTGCTAAACCCTGACCCACGGACTGGAGCAGCTTGGGGCAGTGCGGGCTCTAACAGTTTAGCCCCAAAAGCTTTTGACAGTGCGGGTTCCAACATTGACAGAGCGGTTCATGACATCTTGGCCCCCAAACATGGGCCAGCTCCGGCCACAACACCTCTTGGGTGTATTTGCTTCTTTTTGTTCTAGAGGTTTCAGGTGTACTGTCAAGTTGTTAATGTATGCTTTCTCCAGTTTCTTTTTATAGGCACTTAGAGCTATGAGTTTTCCTCTTAGCACTGCTTTCCTGGAGTCCCACAAGTTTTGGTATGATGTGTCCCCATTTCATTAAAGTCTAAAAAGTCTTTAATTTTTTTTCTTTATTCCTTGACAAAGTCATCTTTGAGTAGAGCATTGTTCAGTTTCCACGTGCATGTGGGTTTTCCATTGTTTTTTTCATTATTAAAACCAGCCTTAGTCTGTGGTGATCTGATAGAATCCAAGGATTATATCAGTCTTTTTGTATCTGTTGAGGACTGTTTTGTGACCAATTATGTTGTCTGTTTTAGAGAAGGTACCATGAGGTGCTGAGAAAAAGGCATATCCTTTTGTTGTAGGATGAGATGTTCTATAGATATCTGTTAAATCCATTTGGTTCATAACTTCTGTTAATGTGTTCATAACTTCTTTTCAATGTTTCTCTGTTTAGTTTCTGTTTCCATGATCTGGTCCATTGCTGAGAGTGGGGTGTTGAAATCTCCCACTATTATTGTGTGAGGTGTGATGTGTGTTTTAAGCTTTAGTAAAGTTTCTTTTATATATGTAGGTGCCCTTGCATTTGGAGCATAGATGCTCAGAATTGAGAGTTGATCTTGGTAGATTTTTCCTTTGATGAGTATGAAGTATCCTTCTTTACTGTTTTTGATTGCTTTTGGTTGAAAGTCGATTTTATTTGATATTAGAATGGCTACTCCAGCTTGTTTCTTGGGGCCATTTGATTGGAAAACTGTTTTCCATTCTTTTACTCTAAGGTATTCTCTGTCTTTGATACTGAGGTGAGTTTCCTGTATAGAGCACAATTCTGGGTCCTGTTTTTTTATCCAGTCTGATAGTCTACATCTTTTTATTGGAGAATTGAGTCCACTAATGTTAAGAGATATTAAGGAAAAGTGATTGTGGCTTCCTGTTATTTTTATTATTAGAGGTATAATTATGTTTGTGTAGCTATCTTTTGGGGTTGTTGGAAGATTACTTCCTTGGTTTTTCTAGGTTGTAGTTTCCTTCCTTGTGTTGGTGTTTTCCATCAATTATCCTTTGAAGTGCTGGGTTTGTGGGAAGATATTGTGCAAATTTGGTTTTCTCATGGAATATCTTGGTTTCTCCATCTATAGTGAGTGAGAGTTTTGCTGGGTATAGTAGTCTGGGCTGGCATTTGTGTTCTCTTAGGGTCTGTATGATATCAGTTCAGGATCTTCTGGCTTTTATAGTCTTGGGTGAGAAGTATTGTGTATTTCTTATAGGTCTACCTTTATATGTTACTTTACCTTTTTCCTTACTGCTTTTAGTACTTTTGTTTTGTTTTGTGCATTTGATGTTTTCATTATTATTTGATGGGAGGTATTTCTTTTCTGGTCTAGTCTATTTGGAGTTTTTTAGGCTTCTTGTATGTTCATGGACATCTATTTCTTTAGGTTAGGAAAGTTTTCCTCTATAATTTTGTTGAAGAAATTTACTGGCCCTTTAACTTGGGAATCTTCACTCTCATCTATACCTATTATCCTTAGGTTTGGTCTTCTGATTGTGTCCCAAATTTCCTGGATATTTTGGGTTAGGACCTTTTTGCATTTTGTATTTTCTTTGATGGTTGTGTCAATGTTTTCCATGGTATCTTCTGCACCTGAGATTTTCTCTTCTACCTCTTGTATTCTGTTGGTGATTCTTGTGTCTAAGACTCCTGATTTCTTTCCTAGGTTTTCTCTCTCCAGGTTAGTCTCCCTTTGAAATTTCTTTATTGTTTCTACTTCCATTTTTAGATCCTGGACGGTTTTGTTTAATTCCTTCTCCCATTTGGTTGTGGTTTTTTGCAATTCTTTAAGGGATTTTTGTGTTTTCTCTTTAAGAGCTTCTACATGTTTACCTGTGTTCCCCTGTACTTCTTTAAGGGAGTTACTTAATGTCCTTAAAGTCCTCTATCATCATCATGAGAAGTGATTTTAATTCTGAGTCCTGATTTTCTGGTGTGATGGGGTGACTAGGGCTTGCTATGGTGGCAGAGCTGGGTTCTGATGATGCCAAATAACTTTCGTTTCTGTTGCTTTTGTTCTTTTGTTTGCCTTCACCATCTGGTTAACTCTAGTGTTACCTGCACTCACTGTGTCTGACTGGAGTCTGTCTTTCCAGTTATCTTCCTTGTGTCAGAACTTCTCTGAGTCCAGATGTCTCTGTGATCCTGTGTTCCTAAGCTCCTGGATGGAAGAACTCCTGGGACTCAGGCCACCTCTGGGATTCTGAAATCCTGCTGCTCAGAGTGCAGTGGTTCCTCTAGGATGGTTTAAGATATGGTTTCTTCACAGGAGCAGACCAGCTAGGTGTCACTTGTCTGAGTGGAGTGACTTTTCTAGAATGGTTTAAGGTATGGTGTCCACTGCTCTGTGTACAGTGGCTCTACTAGGATGACTCAGGATATAGTGTCTCCACAGGAGCAGACCAGCTAGGTGTCTGCCTTCCAGCCAAAAGGACCAGGCATGGGCTGGGCTAAAATTTTAAGAAGGGTAATTGATGATTGATGTGGGAAGGCCCAGCTCACTATTGGTGGTCCCACCCCTGCTTTGGCGGTCCTGGGTTCTAAAAGAAATCAGACTGAGAAAGCCATGCAGAACAATTTAGTAAGCAAAACTCTTCTACAGCCTCTGCATCAGTTCTTATCTCTAGGTTTCTGACTTGACTTCCTGCTGTGGTTTTCTTCAGCAATGGACTTTTAAGCTGTAAGGTGAAATAATGAACCCATTCCTCCCCAATTTTTTTAACCATGTTATAACACAGCAATAGAAATTGTAAGTCACTAGGTCTAATCTCAACATGTTTAAGCAAAGAGAAATTTAGAGAATGTTAATCCCTTTTCTGTTGATCTGTGGATTAATTCCATTATGATTTATATCTCCATCACCTGGTGTTTCGTGTTTTATACTTTTTGGAATTCTCTGCTGCAACACTTGCAAAATATAGCTTTACTATTATTTTTGCTCCTTTTGAGATTATCAGAATGTCTTCATTTGTTGCAATTACTTGAACTCAAGCATAGTTTAAATGCCTTTGAAATAATTCTAGATTTACAGAATAATGTAAAATTATTTCCAAGCATCATATCTGTACTTTGTGTTCAGAACCAGTCTTAAGAACTTACATAATTATATCAAAAGCAGAATTTTATAATAGAAAAATATAAAAATATTATCCAGATTCTATTATTATTGAAAGTATTTTTTTCTATGTAAGTAAAATTCCACCAAAGTTTATTGTAAATCTATTTTGTGTAATAGCCATCATAAAGATGTCGTAACACATTTTAAGAATGCTAAATAAAATAGAATCACCTACTATGTAACCTTTGGAGATTAGTTTTTGTTAGCCCATAGTAATATATTCAAAATTCATACAAATTGTCTTGTGATAGCAAAATTTATTCATATGTATTATTAAGGAGTACGCATCTGTATGCTTGTTTATCTATTCACCCAGTAAATTTTTTTCAAGGTTTTAGCTATTATAAATAGGGATTTCATAAAATCTGATAAATATATATATATGTATATATATAATACATATAAATATATAATATATAATATATATTTATAATACATATATATATTATATATAATATACATATGATATTAAGTTATAATTTGTTTGGGATAAATTTCTAAGAGCTCACTTGCTGAGCAGTATGTACAGATTTAATTCTTAAGAAAACTGACTCTCAGGCAGGATGATAATAGCATATGCCTTCATTCCTAGCACTTAGGAGACAGATTCACATGGATCTCTGTGAGTTCAAGATCAGGCTGCTCTACAGAGTTCCAGGCTAGCCAGGACTACACAGAGAAACTCAGTCACAATAATCCAATAAACAATCAAACAAACTCATGAGTTGATTAATATTTTTTTTCAAATGAAAACTAACTTTCTCTTCCAGGAGATACCAATTGCCAAGAGTTCTTCCATGAGGATTAAGGCTTAATGCTTAATGTCCTTTTCCATGCTGATTTTGTTTTGCCTTGAATTTGCACAGGCCTTGTGCATACTGTCTTAACATCTGATATTCATATGTAACTGTCTTGCTGTTTTATTATAGTTAGCAGGTACCTCTGGCTGTTAGATTTCCCACCCCCTCTTCTTCAAGGATCCCTGAGATTTGCTGAGGGTTGGGTGTTATACAGATGTCCCATTGAGGTCTGAGCACTTTACAGTTTCTTACTCTCTGCACCATGGTCAGTTTTGGATCTCTAGTGTTAATCATCATCTTCTTCAGCTGAAGTTTTTCTGTTGAGAGTGGAGACATGCACTAATCAATGAATATAATGAAAAATTGTTTGTAATTAGTATAAGCCTGGAAAGATAGCTCAGAGCTTAAAATTGCTTGCTGTTTTTGCAGAGGACGTAGGTTTAGTTCCTAGCAGCTCATAATTACATGTAACTCCAATTCTAGGGTTTTGATGCTTTCTTGTTGATTTCATGGATACAGTATGAAAATGGCACATAGATGCATGCAGGTAAAATATTCTCACACATAAAATAAAAATAACTAAATCTTTAAAAAAATGAACCGTAAATCTAATACTATGCCATTTAGCAGAATAAGAGTAGGAAGTTCTCCTGTCAGTCTCATAACTTGTCTAGCCATTGGTTATTAGTAAGATAATGATGCCAAGTATATGTTGTATCTTATAGAATATGAATTAAATCTAATCATATAGTAGCTAGCTACTCCAATGATATTTATGCCACTATTGTATTAATAAACATGTCTTACTAGGCTGGATGTTATTTCAGCTCTCAGAGATCACAGCTGGATAAGATGGCTGATTACATTTGACTTCCAGCAGTTTTATAGCATATTGTACTACACTAAAAGTTAGTCAAGTAATGCTGAAGTTTCTAGGACAATACCAGTTTGACTTCATATGTATGACTCAAATATGTGCTAACCTCATAAGTAAAGTTTTACTGTCAAGGTTTAGAGAGCAACAAATAACAGGAATAATAACATCTAATATTTGAGAATCCATGGGTCTAACTGGCTAACATGACAACATCTCCAACAGTGATAACACATTCATAGTACTAGGCTTTTACTCATATATACATACATATATAATCTTTTAATATAAACTCATATAATTTAATATATGAGTATATATGTATATACATATATTGTATATATATATATACACACATACATATATTAAATTTATATATGTATATACATATATTAAATGGAAAATTTCTTTCAATCATTTTCAATAGATGTTTTTTCATTTGTTACTATTGACTTTAATAAGTTCTTCATGCAGATGCTCCAACGTTTTGTAGTAGAGGGAGTGTCCAGGTGTTCAGAGGTCTCTATAAATTGGCTAAGTTTTAGAAGCTATGCTTTGTGTTTCCCATAATTTCAGTTAACTAAGTCATTCTGGATTTCTGACAGGGTTGAAAACCTATAGTCTCATAGCCAATCCTGGCTACTCACTTTGAAAGAAAAGATCTGAGTAGATGGTCCTCAACTGGTTTTCAGATGACATTCATTCTAAAGCCAAGGAAAAAGCCAGGTTCAGAACTAAGTGTTTTAGTTAGAATAGATGACAGAGGTTCTGGTTAGTCAACAAAATGATGGAATGGGTATTAGGACTATCTTGTACCTCACTGGTATAAATGGGCATAATTATGCTCTAATTGTATTTTGAGAGAAACATTTTATTTTAACAGGAAGGGTGATAGGTAGGAGGAGCTAAGGTGGGAGGAGTACCGAGAGGAAGAGAAGGAGTAAGGAGAGGAGGAGAAGAAAGAGAGGAGAAGCTAGGTGATGAGAGAGAGAAAGAGAGGGGAGACAGGGAGGCAGATGTTCACATATCTCCACCAGTCAAAGAGTTGATATATCTAGGTTGGGTAGTGGGTTACACCTCTGATTGAGCATTACCAAACTTATAAAGACTTTGATTAACATTTTTTAAAAAGTGTATAAATGCAAAAAGGAAAAGGGGGCATGGGATAGGGGCTTTCTAAGGGGGGAAATGTGTAAAGGGGATTGCATCTGAAGTATAAATAAAATATCCAATAAAAAATGAAAAAAATAAGTTCTTCATGTATTTAAAATAATGGTGCTTTTTCAGGTATGAAGTTCACACATATTTTTAATAGTTAAACCCTTGTCGTTTCATCTTCTCAATATTTTTTGCAGATCATTTCAAACATTTTATGAAGATTCATTTATCAGTTGAATATTCATTTATCAGTTGTGTGTATGTTTATTTGTAGTTTCTCTGTTGTTTTTTTATCTATGTGTCCATCATCTCTTCAGAATCTACCTGTCTCTGTTTCTCTGAAGATCTCTAATCCTTAAGAAGATATCCCATTTAAAAATGAGCACTCCAATGTCGCTCATACTCTGCACCTTGTTCAGTTGTGGCTTTTTGTGTTAATTCCCACCTACTGTAAAAAAATATTTTCTGCTGACAGTTGAATGAGGCATGGATCTATGAGTATGGTAATGTCAAAAATAGTAACCATTAAAAGCACTTTTATTACTACATTCCTTTAGCAGAAAAATAATTATAGGTTTTTCCCAAGACAGGTAACCTATCGAGTCTCAGGTTCTTGGCCATGTTAGTAATGTCAGCTTTGGGTTCTATCTCCTGATGCAGACCTTAAATCCATCAAGAAAGTGGTTGGTTACTCCTTTAAGATTTCAGCCACTATTATACCAGTATACATTGAAATCATATATACTGCTATAATTCACAGGGTTTATATCTGGGTTATATTGATGTTTACCTTTATATTCGGGTAGTATGCAAAAACCTTTGAGCACCATGAATACTAGTTTATAGAGATTAAGTTCAACAACATAAAGAAGCATTATTTTTAGCATTAGGGTCTTTCCATCAGGTTCTTGAGTTTATTAATAGCGTTTGTGATGCGTGGTGTAGGAGTATTCTATGGGACTCCTTTGGCCAACAACTAAATGAGATGTAACTCATTCCTATCACTGGAAGTTTTACATGGTAGCATACATATGTAGTTGGTACATTGTCACCACATTGCATGATGACTCCTTTCTCTCTCTCTCTCTCTCTCTCTCTCTCTCTCTCTCTCTCTCTCCCCTCCCCCCTCTTTCTCTCTCACACACACACACATACAGACACACACAAAGTTTACAGTATTAGGTGTCCATATGGCTTTCAAAGGGCCTTTAATGTTAGTTGTGATTCCCATAATCCTTACTATACTCTTCTCAACCATCATCCACCTCCTCATTTACTCCAACTATTCTAGTTTTGTCTTTATGTCTCCATAACACTGTCATGGATTTCCCCTGTCTTGGAAGAGCTATCAGGCCAGGAACCAGCTCTATCTGCAAGAATCAGGTCCTCAGATAGGAAAGGGGCATAGGTAAAAGTGAAGACACTGATGACCTGTTGGCTTTCAAGTAAGCTAGAGCTGTTGTTATTTATTCAATCACAATCCTGATCACCTGAACGGTGATATCATGTTTATTTTATTAAAAGGAATCATGACATCAGCATTAAAAGCACTTTATCTTGCAAAAAGCCCCCAATAGTTTCCCTTCCTCCTTCACTGCTTCCACTGTGTCAATACCTGCCCCTAACCTTATTTTGTACTAAAAATATCTAACCAGGCATGTCCTGTAGACATAAGCACATTCCCAGCTGGTATTAAAAAAGTAGTTACACAGATATACAAAGGGAGAGACAGATTAAACAGTTGTGAGTCTAAGTCCAGACATCAAATAGCACCCCACTGTCAAAACAATTTGTAAATTACAGACAGGAACATGTTCATTATGCCAAGCATCCTTTCTTCGCATGTACCTATCAATTCCTGTTATCATTTTTCTAAGAACCATTTTCAAGTCTCTATTGATCAGACATAACTTCCCAATTCTCTAAGTCTCTATTGATTAATCATAGCTTTCCCTGTTTAAGTGTCTGTTGATTAGACATAGCTTCCTCATTTTAAATCTGTTGAAGAGTCAGAGCTTCCTCAGAACAATTATGCAAGCAGGATTCACTGCTCCCCAAAACTACCATAGGCTTACTCAGTGATACTGTAGCTATTTCTCTAGGGACATGTGCCCAAATATTCAGGATTAATGGGCAAATCTGGAGGAGCAATAGAAGCAAAAAGAGGACAGGAGGGTTTTACCCTTCAAAGGAGTATTGAGAAAATCATCCACAGGTCTTTAGGCCTGTGTAACCCTGGACTTGCCCATAACCAAAAAAGTGAAACTAAATTTTGCTGAGTATAAACAGCATAGTGAATGCAAGGAGAGCTTGTAGAATAAGTGATCTAAGTAATAAGCACTCACCACAAGTCCTTGACAACATAGAGTCCCATCAGTGAAGCACTCATATGCTGTTCCCTGTGGAGGGGAAAAAGAGTAACATGTAAAGGTAGACCCATTAAAAAAACAGGGATTTTTTTTTTACCTGTGTGTTTAGATTTAACATTTTCTTTAAGTTTTCTAGGTCTTCTATCTTGTATTCAAGACATAAAATGATCTCTTCTACATCTTATAACCTTTTAGTGAGGCCTCTGAGATTTTTTTCTTTTTTTTAATTGGCTATCTTATTCATTTACATTTCAAATGCTATCCCCTTTCCCAGTCCCCCCCCTTCTGAAGCCCCCTATCCCATCCCCCTCCTATTGCTTCTGTGAGGGTGCTCCCCCATCTGAGTTTTTAATTTTCAGTTTTATTTCAGTTTTGATTTTCTTTAGTGATCTAATTTCTTAGTTAAGCTCTGCTTTTCATCAATTCTTTGTGTTTTCATGGTCTACATTAAGACGTTTCTTATCTTTTTTAAGGTCCTTGAACATATTCATAACTGCTGTTTTCAAATGTTTGTGTGTGCTTTAGCTAAGTTGTTTTCCCCTGGGTCTGTTATAATAGGATTGTTATCTTCTGGAGGAGGCATGTTCTCTTTTCTGTTAATGTTGTGTTTTACAAAAATGAAAAAGAAGCCAGGGATATGTCTGGTGGAGGTACAGTATGGTGTGGGTGAAGAGGGTGCCTTGTAGACCCATGCTGAGGCATTCCTTCCCCATGAGGTACCAGTCACATGAAGGTATAATATAGAATAGAGTTTATTCAGGTCATGAGGAGGGAAGTTGAAGGGGTAGTGTAAAGACAGAGAAAGGGAGGGGGGAGAGGATGGAGGAAGAGAAAGAGAGAGGAGTAAAGGCTGGCCAGAAACACATGGAGATAGAGGGGGAAGCGGAATGAGGAGAGAGGGGACAGAGGTGGAAAAAGGTAAGAGAGCAAGAGTAGAGCAAGAACAAGAGCATGAGGAGGGGGCAAGCAGCCTCTTTTATAGTGAGTCAGGCACACCTGACTATTGCCAGGTACCTGGGGGTTGGAGCCTACATGAAATGCCAATAGTTAATGTTTGTGGGTTTTTTTGCACTAGGATGTAGGCATCTTGATTCATATTTGGAGTGATTTTTTGTTTACATATACAGGGTGAACTTTGTTAGGTGGATTAGGTTATTTGGTTTCTATTGCTTATTCTCAATCCTAAGCAAGTATGGTGGTTATAGGGTCCCTGAAGAGTATTTCTGAAGATCATTAAGTGTCACAAAGGAATAGAGATGGGTTTAAAGGCTGACAAGTGTGATAGGAAAGAACTAGGTAGCTCCTGGGTCTATAACAAAGGCAAAGCCTCCACTGGATAAAGGTGTGTCAGGAGGAAGAACTCTACAGGAAAGTAGAACAAAGACTAAGAACAAATCTAAAGAGGTTGGGATGGAGAGCAGGAATGATAATAAAAGTCACCTACATGAATAGCTGCTAAGTGTGAGCACTGGGCATTTCTGGTAGAAAATGACTCTTTGATTCATTGAGAATTTCATGTGAATGAAGATAGGCTAAAAGGAAAGGCTGAAAGAGGAAAGCCATATTCTAATTTTCTGAGAGCATAGAATATTATGGTTTCAGTAATATACCATCTGATATTCCTGGAGTACCCAATAAAAGTATTATTTTATAAAGATCACAGCAGAAACATTGTAGTTATGTATAATTACTAATTATTTAGTCAATTATTTCACAAGCTTGTCTTCATTGAATATCTCATATATTTAGTTAAGTACAACATTCAAAGAAGCTACACTGGTGTTTTAGGTTAAACATTTCTTTAAATATGAATCCTGTTGCTGAATAGAATTTTCTATTTCTGTCTTTTCTCAAATATTTTGAAGGAAGTATCCCATAGAAGGCAAATCACCCTGAGTAAGGTAACCCCATCACAAAGAAGACACATGGTATGCTCTCACTGATAATTGGATATTAGCTCAAAAGCTCAGAATATTCAAGATACAATTCACAGACCACATGAAACTCAAGAAGGAAGACCAAAGTGTGAGTGCTTCGGGCCTTCTTAGAAAGGGGAACAAAATACTCAAGGAGACAAATACATAGACAAAGTGTGGAGCAAAGACTGAAGGAAAGGCCATCCAAAGACTGCCACACGTAGAGATCCATCCCTAGACACTATTCTGGATGCCAAGAAGTGCTTGCTGACAGGAGATTGATATAGCTTTTTCCTGAGAGGCTCTACTAGAGCCTAACAAATACAGAGGCAGATGCTCACAGCCAACCATTGGACTGAGCAGGTATCCCCAATGGTGTACCCAATGGAGGAGTTAAAGAAAGGACTGAAGGTGCTGAAGGGGTTTGCAACCCTATAGGAGGAAGAACAATATCAACCAACAAGACCCCCATCATCCTGGGACTAAACCACCAACCAAAGGGTACACATGGAGGAACCCATGGCTCCAGCTACATATATGTAGCAGAGGATGGCCTTGTCTGGCATCAATGTGAGGAGAGGCCCTTGGTCTTGTGAAGGCTTGACGCTCCAGTGTAGGGGAATTCAAGGGCGAGAGGTGGATGTGGGAGGGGAAATGAGATGGGGGATTTCCAGGGGGACCGAAAAAGGGGATAACATTTGAAGTGTAAATTTAAAAAATCCAATAAAAGAAAAAGATACTTTGGTCATCCTGATAAGCCCTTAGAAACAGTAATTACGGGAGTGTTAATGAAACTTTGTTATTGCCTTGCTTATTCTTTGACTATTTGTGTTTATTGTCTTGCTTGTTCCTTGACTATTTGCATCTATTGTATTGCTAGAGCCTCAACCTAGAACTGACCTTAATACATGCATGTAATCAAAATGTTCAAAAAGCATAAAGGGGGAGGGGATGGGGATGGGGGTTCAAACACGCAGAAATGGGGAAAGGGGATGACATCTGTATTGTAAATAAATAAAATTTCTAATAAGAAAAGAAAAAAAGAAAAGAAATTGATAAACACTTTAACCAAAATAAGGGGGGGTGATCTCACAATTGCCATATGGTTAACCCATTTGTATTCTGCAAAACATCTTACTTTATTGGGAAGTAAGAAGTTTTCTTTGTGGTCTAGATTAGAAATCATTTTGAATTCCATGTACATTTGATTTAATGAAGAAGTTAATGTAGCAGCAGTATTAAGGTGATTTCTGAATGTTAATTATTAAATTATTCTGTAATCCTAAAAGAAAGTACATTTTCAATTCTCTTGTGTTCTTGTTTGTGTAAGATTGTATTAAACACTTGCAAATTATAATTCCATGCATATCATTCTGTGGGATTTTACTTGTTTCAATTATAAAAGATAAAACTTTTTTTTTGGTTTCCTTATGCTTCTATATGGAAATCACTGTACTTTTCTCACACTTGATCAAGTATCATCAACTTCTAACTTTCCCTTTATCCTTCAGTAGTCCCTTATTATTGGAGTTTTCCTGTAAAATAAACTCTATTGATTCCATACCAGTCTAGCATTCATTCAGGTGTTTTTATCTCTAAAACACTTAACAATATGGTTATACAATTTTTACTTAAATGAATTCAAAGCCTTTATCTCAGAATTCAACAGCCATATGTCTGAGGTTTTATTTCTACCTTGAGTGTGCATTTTTTTGGGTTAGTATACTAAAATTTTATAAATAGAGCCATTTCATAAGATCCAAATGCATTTAAGGCTAGTGCATATACGTGAAATATTTTATAGCCTGAAACTTTGAGGAAAATGTTCATATTAAAGGATAAATTTGAACTTGTAATTCAGAGATCATTTGCACAGTGTAGCTCTTCCTTGTGTTTGACAATAAGATGAGTCTTACATTTTGGCATACTTTCCTCCATAATCTTTTATGATTTCTCAAATATTATTTTCTCCCATGCTGTTGATTAAACTCAATACCTTGTGCATAGTGGTCAAGTATTTTACTTTTGAATGTACTCTCTGCACATGTTTACTTCTTGTTGATTCTTAATAAAGAAAATAATGTTATTAAATATTGTGTTGGGTGTTGTCCTCCTAACTCATTGACATATCTCATTTCAATTAAATGGCTTCATTCAAGTGAAATTTCTTAGGAAATAACTATCCCTTCTATAATTATCAGTTCCTAGCTTTCTATGATATGAATCATGTTTATTTTAAATGGTTTTCTATTTTTTTGCTTTGCATATCATACTAGATGCCAACTTTATGTATCCTCTCCTCCTGTTATGCAAATGCAAATGTGAATTGCAGGCTCTTTATTGAAGAAGTTTGGATTTTAATGAAGGAAAATATTGCTTCTCTTAGAAATACTGTTCCAGAAGGATTAATTAGTGGAACTCTGATTAAAATATGTCCTAATCCTTACTCCTGAGGAAAAATACTCTCTGAAGAGAAAGACTTATAGTAAATAGAAGAAAATTTAATAAAACCTTGTACTTAGAGTTTCTTATTTCACTGGGGAAATAGTATAATGCATTTAAAATGGATCTGAAAAAAGTGTAAACAGGGAGACATTTGGTGATATTTATTAAACAAAAAATGATTATGTGTATATGCTGTGCTATTACCATGTGGACCTGTACATTATGACAGCCAAAATTAAACCTATTTTTGTAACACTCTTTCTTGTTTAGCTGAAATCTCAATTTTGTTTATCTAGGATACTTATTAGCATTAAATTGTGGGCAGGTAAGGAATAGTGTTGTTTTGAAAACAATTGTAAGATTTGTTGAAGATTGTGCCTTAAATGTATTTTTCATCAGTGATAGAAACTTGATATTTTTAGGCATCTAGGTATACTATGAAAGTGAAATATAAACAAATAAAGAAATTATTTAAAAATCTAGAAAACAGTAGTCATTGTGTATATATACATGCTTAATTATTATTCCCTGGTTTGTGCATGAAATTATATAAACTAGCACATTTTTAGTACTCCACATTTAATGTGGGCCTTCTATTATACAAATGACTGAAGAACAATCAGCACAAAACTCATTTATTTATATTTCTTTATGATGTTTTCACAGACAAGTTTTTTGTGACATGATAAAATATTAAAGTAAAAGAATATCCTTTGTTCTCAAAGCCATTCAACACTTGTTTTCATACCTCTCCCTTCAAATTGTGGATCTTTTTTTCCTAAAAGAAAGGAAGAATAAAAGAAAGAGGTAGAGATAGAAAGAGAAATGAGAAAGGAGAGAAGGAGAAAGCAGGAAAGACAGGAGGAAGTGATGTAAATTACAGAGGCTACAGCAGCAATGGAGAAGTCTTATGTAGTGGATACAGAACTTGAGCTTTGTATGAAAAAAACATTCTAAAATTGGGTGAGGACAGTTGTGGAATATGGGTGAATATACTTAATGTTATTGAGTTTCACTTAAACACTTAAAATAATAAATCATATATGCGTTTTATTATAACTTTAAAGAATATCCAATGATACTTCCACAAAAAAACAAAATCACAAGGTCTATTGTAGAATCAAATGAGATAATTAATGTGAAAATGCTTGAAAACTTGTAAATGTTAAAAAAATCCAACAAGATGCATTCATTCACTTATTCATTCAGTTGTCCCATTAAAATGTTCAGGTATACAACTATATTGCAAGAGTACTGGCAATGAACTAAGTGTCAAATTAGCTATAGGATTGGGTCTTCATTCCTGTTTTGCTCAGAAGTTTTAACAGCTTGAATCAGTGCAAAAAAATTGAGTTGCTAAAGTGCCGTTGGCAAATGTGTACAATGCATGAAGTGTAGAAATAATAGAATAATAATATAAAATTGTACTCTAAATGACAACAATAAAGTTCAGTGTGAATTATAAAAAAACACTATCAGTCATTTACAAAACTTAACCTTTTCAATTATATAAATAAACAATGAAACTTAATTAAGCTAATGAAAATATTATTTACAAAAATCTGATAAATGTATTGCATCAAAAATTTGATTTTAGCCACTTAGCCTCAGGACAGTTGTCTATGCTATCAACCTGTAGAGAGGATCATATTTTCTTTTCTTTCTCTAATCCTCAGTGTGGAAAATTTAGAGATGAGACCTCAAAACACTGAAAATCCTCCCAGCAAGAAGGCTATAAACACATGTGGCATTTCATGAATGTGGATATTTGTGAACTGTGAATTGAAAACAACAACAAACCAACAAACATTTGTTCTTTATAAATCAGTCAGTCTCCCATACAGCAACAAATTAAATATCTTCCTTTAAAACCATAATCACATTTGGAAATGTACATGATTTCTAAACTCTGTTGTTTTCTACATCTCTGCCTCTTCTTTTCCTTTTGGTCATTTCTTTCCCTTACTAATTGGACCAAAATATCAAATTCTTTCCTTGATCTTCTATAAAGCAGCTTCACAAATTGTTCCCTGAAGGTTTATTCAGAAGCTTATTGAAGGCAGCTTCCCATTTAAGAGAGAATTCACCACCTGCTGATCAGCTAACACTTTTTAAATCCCATTTTAGAGGTAGTTGAAATGTACAATAGTGGCTAAAATATCTCATTCTGATTTCATCTAGGCTATTGAAGACAAAGTTATGTTTACAAGGACACCTAATATTTGTACTTCATTCAACCTTATAGAAGTCTAAGGAAATAAAAATCTTCCCTTAAAGTCTATTCTGAGTAATACCTCTGGGGTTTTTTGTCCATTTCATGCATATTGTCATTTTACATGGCTATCATCACTCAGAGATTTTAGAGAAACTCTGAACTATATGTAAGTTTCTGTCATTTGAAATTGAAAACATAACCTCAAAATTTGAATACTTTATCTGTATACGTAGATACATGGGATTGGTTATAATTTTGTAAGTTCCTTTGGAGATTTATGATCAACTCTTGAGATAATATTTAGAGTGTGGTTCTAACTTCAAAATAATGCAAAAGAGAGAATTTTTCTTTTAGGAAACATTGATTACTTAATATGTTTTAAAGTAAAACAAGTGAACAATAAAGTAAACCAATAAATAAAAGTAAAACAATAAATAAAATGCTATTCAAAATATGTTGAATTAATTTTTATTTATTTTATTTTTATTTTGCTTTTGTTATTCATTCTATGAGATAAATTTACTTTCTTTTAGGATAAGGAAAATGGGTTCATTCAAATTACTAATAAAGCATTTAATGTAAGTCCCATTGTTATGTGTAAACAATATGAAACATACATTGTTCTGTTGAGATTAGATATTGACATTAAATTGAAGCAGCAAATGTAATTATCACCATAGGTATTTAAGCCAAATGAAATAAAATATGATATGCTTATAGTTATAATTTTGATTGGAGCATGGATTAATTTCTTTTATATCAGTTAGATAGTTTCTTGTTTACTTTCCTCTTTTCTTCTGGAGCAGTTTCTATGTATTTGACAGGAGATAATATCATAAATGAAAATATGTGGTATCAATATGGTAATGTGTCTGTTGAGATAGGAATAAGAGGTATAATTAATTTCTTGAGTCAATATCAAGTGCTTATTCCACATTCCATTTTCCTAATCCACATTTGCATATGGTTAGTAAGATCCTTTTTACATGTCTATGAGAAAGCAGTATGACCTAACAAATACCTTCTTTAGAATTCTAAACAGGGTGACAAGTTTCACAAAGAGAAAGGTTCAAAATTAACTGCACGCATATACAAAGGATAATGTGGTTTGTTTGTATAATATTATTTAAGTGGGTTTTTTGCTTGAAATATGCTGTTGTGAAAGCATTCATTTCAATGGCTCATTATGAAGACAGTGCTTCTCAAGTTTAATATGCAAATGAATCACTCAAGGATCTTGTTTAAATACAGAATCCTATTTCCTAGGTCTGGAAAACTTCAACTTCTTCATTTTAATGACTCTTCAGAAGTGTGCTGATGCTGACTGCCCACAGAGAGTACTTGGAGTAGTGCAGTGTGAATGTGTGTGATAGTGACACAATGACACAATACTTATTACAAGCCCCTATGGATGTCAAAGGGAAACATGTTTGTCTCTGTTGTATGTGTGTTGACAGTCCATAAATGTGACATAGCTCTCTAACAACATGAAAGTATAGACTGCTGTAACAACACAAATATAGACCATTTAAGTGGAAAGTTAAAAGAATTCACTAGGCAATTATATGAACGTTCATATTGCAAAAGTTGTTGTTTTATTGTTTGTCTCTAATGCTTTCACGCCTTGGAGCAGTCATATTGTCTTTACCCCCATCTCTAGCAACATAAGCAGGAATATAGCTTTGAAGATAAATTGTTCTCACAGTTAAAATTAATATTGTATCATTTACTTTGTTATGCATATCCAAAATAGGTAGTAATATATATCACTTAAATTTTTCTTGAGTACCTTTTTTATTTCTCACCATATGTTATATGCATGTTTTAACATTTCAAACAATAATAAAATAAAACTTTGCTGGAGTAACAATGCCATCGGGAGTGTACCTTAAAGCTTATAGACCCACATTAATTCCTGTTCACATTATGTTTTCTGAGTACAGATGTGATGTGACCAGCCAGCTCCCACACATAAATATAAAAACAGCCTTGAAAGCTGTGACAAAACAGGATTCATTTTCTCGAATGAGTCTCCCCATTTAAGATATTTAACAGAACCTTCCCACTCATCTTGAGCTGTTTGCTTTGTGATGGCTGTTTTAATTCCATTGAACTATTTTTTATCTCTCTAAATAATCCTAAAGGTAGGCTGGAGAGGATGACTCAGTCCAGAAAGGAATTTATGAGTTTCATCCCCTGATCCCAAATAAAAATTACTTGTGTAGAAGTCATGATAATGATGGTGGTGGTGGTGGTACATACCTGTAACCTCAGTGTTGGGAAGGCAGAGACGGCATATCCTTTGGACTTTTTTTTTTCCCTTAATTTTATTTTTTATTAGATATTTTATTTACGCTTCAGATGCAATCCCCTTTACACATTTCCCCCCTTAGAAAGCCCCTATCCCATGCCCCTTTTCCTTTTTGCATTTATACACTTTTTAAAAAAATGTTAATCAAAGGCTTTATAAGTTTAGCAATGATCAATCAGTTGTGTAACCCACTACCTAACCTAGATATATCAACTATCTTTGACTGGTGGAGATACGTGAACATCTGCCTCCCTGTCTCCCCCCTCTATCTCTCTTTCATCACCTAGCTTCTCCTCTCCTTCTTCTCCTCCTCTCCTTACTCCTTTTCTTCCTCTCAGTACTCCTCCTACCTTAGCTCCTCCTACACATCACCCTTCCTGTTAAAATGAAACTTTTCTCTCAAAATACAATTAGAGCATAATTATGCCAATTTGGACCAGTGAAGTACAAGATAGTCCTAATACCCAGTCCATCATTTTGTTGACTAACCAGAACCTCTGTCATCTATCCTAACTAAAACATTTAGTTCTGAACCTGACTTGTTAATTAGCTTGTTTAGCCTTATTAAGTCTAGACTAGTGAGAGAACCTGTCTAAAAATGGGGGAAAAATTGGTAGCATGTGCTTTTAATGCCAGTACTCAGGGGGCAAATACATATGGATCTCTGATTTTGTGGCCAGTAAAGTCTACTCATGGAAACTAAGGCTCAGAAACAACAATAGTAACAACAAAACCAGAAGCAACATGGATGACATCCCTGAGAAATGACATTAGAGGTTTCCTCTAGCATCCATACGCATTCTCACAGAGAAGATAAAAATAAAAATCACATAGAGAAATATATTTAGTTCAATTTCTGGGTTCTATTTTCTTGGTGTGTTTTTGCTTTGATCTGTTTATATCTACCATATTGTAATGATTACCTTGGCAATATAGAAAGGGCAAATGTAAAGGAATTTTAATCTAGCAACATGGCTTTCTCTGACTTGACACTTATTCTTCTACTCATTAACAGTCACTTTCAAACATGACTGCTTCCTTCTACAAAGTATACTTATCTTTACTGTTAGGAATTAAATATGTATGCTGAGGGCATGTGTGCATTCTGACTGGATCATATAGACCCAGAAGGTCTAAATTATTAGAGCCTGCACTCCTCCAGGCTGCTCCAATCCATGGGTCAGGGTTCAGCAAGAGAGAGAGTAAGGACAGACCTGAGGAATGGAGACCAGACAGAGTGTGATTCAATCCTGTTTATTCTTCAGTCTCTCTTCCTAGTTCAAGCCCCAAGTCTTGAGTTCCTAATCCCTAGTTCCTAGTCTCTAGTGCCTCCAAGTTCCAAGTTACTTCTTCCAAGTGCTAAGTGCCTAATACCTAATAATAATAATAATAATAATAATAATAATAATAATAATTTCTTCTGTCTACCTCTTGCCTTTTATATGTCTCACTTCTAAGCCATGCCTCTAAGTAATGCCCTTAAATCAGGCCCTTAGGTCTTGTCTCTAAATCTGATCTCTATGTCACACCCTTACGTCACACACCTTTAAGTCTTACACATACAAGGGAAAATCCTGGGTATCGAAAACAAGATGTTAACAGAGTGTGCTCAGCTGTTGTAGGCTATTGTAAACAAGTCTGTTGTGAGGGCATATGGCTCAAGATGGCTGGAAGGATGATAGGATTGGCTCCCCACAGTATAGAAGAATGTGAAGATTTCCAACTGAAAGGGACAATAAATAACTTCAACAAAATTATAGAGGAAAACTTTGTTAACCTGAAGAACAAGATGTCCATAAACATACAAGAAGCCTACAGAACACCAAATAGACTAGACCAGAAAAGAAATATATCCATCACATAATAATCAAAACACCAAATGCACAAAACAAAGAAAGAATATTAAATGCAGTAAGGGAAAAAGGCCAAGTAGCATATAAAGGCAGACCTATCAGAATTATACCAGACTTCTCACCAGAAAGTATAAAAGTGAGGAGATTCTGGACAGATGTCATACAGACGCTAAGAGAACAAAAATGCCAGCCCAGGCTACTATATCCAGCAAAACTCTCAATTACCATAGATGGAGAAACCAAGATATTCCACGACAACCCAAATTTAAATATCTATCATTCCACAAACCCAGCACTTCAATGAATAATAGCAGCAAAGCTCCAATACAAAGAGAGAAATTATACCCTAGAAAGATCAAGAAAGTAATCATCTTTCAACTAATCCAAAAGAAGATAGTCACACAAACAATGCCACCGCTAATAACAAAAATAACAGCAACAAAAATCTCCTCTCCTTAATATATCTTAACATCAATAGACTCAATTCCCCAATAAAAAGATATAGGCTAATGGACTGGATATGTAAACAAGACCCAGCATTTTGCTGCATACAGGAAACTCATCTCCGTGACAAAGACAGACAATAAATGCTGAGTAAAAATCTGAAAAACAAATTTTCAATCAACTGGTCCTAAGAAACAAGCTGGAATAGCCATTCTAAAATCTCCAGCCTGAGAACACAAAGGGAGGGACTCAAGGCTCCACCTGTATAGGTAGTTGAAGGTGGCCTTGTCAGGCATCAGGCATCAGTGGAAGTGGAGGGCCTTGGTACCTGAGAGTTTCCTAGAGTTGAGGAATTCAAGAGCAGGGAGGCAAGAATGGGAAGATGGTGGGAGCACACCCACCCTCATAGAAATAGGAAGAGGGGGATGACATAAGGGATTTGGGGGGGGGAATGGGAGAGGAGATAACATTAAAAGGTAAACAAGAAAAATATCCAATGGGGCTGGCAATTGTAGTTGAGCAGTGGAGACTTTTTGTCAACAGTTTATTATGGGGATTTCCTATAATCCTCAAGGACAGGTATTGTGGAAGAGGCCTATGGCACTATAAAAAGATTGGTGAGACATACTGCTGATAAGACAAAAAATGATGCTGACTTGTGAGCTTGCTGAGTGCCCTGACAAGGTAACTAGGGAGCTGAATAGGACATATGTTCCTGGCCCACATTTGCTTGAATTTATCCCAGATGGAACAAGCTGCCTTGCCTCAAGTTTTTAGACCTTGTGGGATAGAGAATTGAAAAGAGAAATTATGTCTCTTGTATTCTTCTTAAAGGTGCCCAGCTATTAGGACTCAATCATTTACTGGTCCAGAAATCAATCCAATATGGGAAATAACAGTCTAGTTTTAAAAGACTGGATCTGGACTTTGTCAGAGACATATTTGGAAGCTAGCTGTAGCTAGCTATAGTGTTAGGATAGCAAGAGATAATGTTGGGACAGGATCTGGATTTCAAACAAGGGTTAGTGCATGTTTTAAGACTCTTTTAATTGTCAAGCTAAAATTGGTTTTGTCTCTTCTACAGCATTTACTGTAAGTTGCATTGACTGTATAATTCCCAATTATGTTAGTATATTGAAACCTGACATGTCTGTTACAGGGGTCTATCAATCAGCTTTTGTCTCACTGCTCTGAGTATTAGAAAACCTTGATTCTCTGACAAAATCTTGAAAGTGCTGGAAGAAGTGAGTTAGGTTTTAAGCAGAAGCAAGATGGTAGCAGGCTTTATTGTTGCTGGTATAAAAGCTTTAACTCCATTAATTGCTAGCACCACTGTGTCTACAATAGCATTGACAAAAGGAGTTAAGACAACTATTTTTGTTAACCATCTAGCAAAAAATGTTAGTAATGTATTGAGTGTACAAAAGGATTTATATAGGTACCTGGAACAATGAATGATGCTCTATAACCCATTCAAATTATCAGTAGGAGGTTCAGGGTTCAAGAGTTAGGAGCCATCCCAAGTGTCATGACAAATATCATTGGAGTAGTGTTACTTTTGAAATTCACAATGATTGTCATTATAATTAGAAAAAAAGATTATAGACACCTGTAGGATATTTGGCATAATCCTAACACCTCTCTGGGTGTGTTACCATTGCATAGTGAGATTATGAATTTAAAGAATGATGCTCTGTTGACCTTTGATGCTGCAGATAATGCTGATAAAATTATCCATGGCCTGAGCTCAGTATTTCCATTTTGGACAAACCTCAGGAATGGCATATATAGCTTGATCAGGCTAGTCCTTCTTGTCATGGGAATACTTTTATTCCTGCCTGCCCATGGTGTTAAAGCTTATCTTTAACAACATCAACATATTGGCAGCCAAAGTACATGGCTTAAACCTGAAAATGGACCCCCAGACAGAGTTAATTAACAGGCTCGCAAGCCAAGGACTGGTAAGATTCTACACAGAGCCTTACCAACCTAAGACAGAGAAGTGCATTGCCTTTGATAATGCATATTCCATGATGGGTAAGGAAGGCATTCTTGCCAGAATGACCTAAGACAGGCTCAGTCTTGCTAACAAAATAAAAAATGGGGAGAGGTGGAGAGACTTTGGGGCTGCTTGACAAGAATCTGACATTGGCCAAGGACAAGGAAAAAGGCTGTATGGAAGGAATATGTCATTGGCCAAAAACAAGGAAGTAGGCTTCAAGCAGGAATCTGACATTAGACTAGAACAAAGAAGTAATCTCAGGTAGGAATCTAAATCATAGGCTACACAAAAAAGTAATCTCAGGCAGGAATCTAAATATTAGGCCAGAACAAAGAAGTAATTTCAGCCAGGAATCTAAATTTTAGTCTAGAACAAGGTAGTCGGCTTCAGACATATAAATGACCTTGGGCTAGGACAGGGAAGTTGGCTCAGATATTTTGGTCATTCTGTTAAGCCTTTAGAAACAGTGATGGGAGTGTTCACATAACTGGGTTCATTGCCTTGCTTTTTTTTTTTTTACTATTTGTATTTACTGTATTGCTTGTTTCTCAATAATTTGGATCTATTGTATTGCTAGACCCTTAAATTAGAACTGATCATGCATGTAATCAAAATAGTAAAAAAGCATAAAAAAGAGGGGGTATAGAATAGTGGGTTCTAGGGGGGGGGGAAATGGGGAAAGGGAATGAAATCTGTATTGTAAATAAATAAAATATCCAATTATAAAAAGAAAAACAAAACAAAAAAAGTATATGCCCAACTCATATGAGAACAGTAGAGGAGAGACTACTTAAGAGTAGTGAATAAGAGAGAGTGAGAGAGCAAGAGAGAGAGGAAGTTTTACCCAGAAATTTTAACAAGAAAGGTTGAAGAAAGCACAAGGTAGACACAGATGAAGACAGAATGAGACAGAGAAGGAGAGAAAAGATTAGAATATGTTGCCAAAGTTAGTATAAGTCCAAGCAGAGCGATTCAATCAGAATCAGAGATGAATCAATCATCTTGGAACAATAGATTGTATGGAGTCTAGAGGCTTCCAGGCCTAGGCCTAAGGGTAGTTATAACAGAGACAGAAATGGCCTGGGCTCAGCTCCAGCTATGAATTCACAGAGCTTGGATATAGTTCCCATCTCATCCCTTCATCTGTATAAATAAAAGTGACATTTAAAGGCCAGTATTGCATAGAGTGATTGCACCAAATTGATTAAATCATACATATTTTAGGGTCAGATTAAGACTTTCTTTGTCTTAAATATGTTGCTGCAGTTTCAGCAGAAATCCAATATACCTATATTAGTGAGGTCTATGCCATCTTACTGACAAATAGCTCCAAATGTGTTAATCTATTTCTGAAGCTCGACATATTTGTTAGCCTATGTTATCTGTTAGGAGCATTATTGCCCCAATATTAGTTGCTTAATTGAATTTTTTTACATTTTGTATGCATTTTAGAAAGCTAACATTGTAGTGAGTTTATATAACTTTTTGAAAGCACCTTAGTGTTAGTTACATCTTCCTGTATTTTCTCATCTACAATTACAATGGAATGTTTCATCTTCATTGCCTTTCACCCTAGTTGTTCCATTATTCTGCTTTAGCTCTTTATGCCACTTCATTCTAATGTCAGTCCTTTGGTATACTCCCCATAGCTTCTTGCTCTATTTCTGATATCTAAGGGTATTCCAAATGAAACATACATGCCCAAGATTTAAAGCTGATAGGCACAAATGAGAGAAAAATGCCGTTCTGGGACTGGATTATTTCACTCAGAATGTGTTTACAATTATATCCACTTACCTAATAATGCCATAATTTCATTTTTCTTAACACTATATAAATATACCATTTTATAGTTGTACATTTATCAGTTGATAGTCATCTAAGCTGTATCCATTTTCTAGCTATTAAAAATAGAGCATCAATGAGCATAGACAAACAGGTATTCCTGTAATACTGTGTATTTCTCTAGGCATGCAGCCAAGAAAACACAAGATAACATTAAAAACAACAAAACATGCATTATAAAAATGCTGTTCATGTTGGACATATGGCTGAATGACTTAGAATACTTACTGTTATTACAGAGGACCCAGGTTTGTTTCCCCCACACCAACACTGCCTAATGGTATCTGTACATTCACTTTCAAGATACTCAGTGTACTCTACTGTCTTTTGAGGGTACCAGTTAAATATATGATGCACATACAGATAGGAATCAAAAGCACTCACATTTAGAAAATAAAAATAAATCTTGATTCCTGCAGGATTTTAGGGTCATCAATTCCTTCCACTCTGCGCCTGAGCACTGAGCAGACCTTGAGGTTCAGTTCTGCACCCAGTCCCATAAAACACAAAGGAGGTGGGACTCCAAGAATCTCTAAACCCCTCCCCCTGCAGGATCTTAGGTAAGGAGGCAGCAACACCTGCTCCAAACAGGGAATAACTGGGACCCACAGGGACCCAGGAATTCGCTCCTGGCCAGGGACACCAGGTCCTTCTGGTTTGTACCTGAGCACTGAGCAGATGTTGATAGTCAGATCTGTATACAATACCACAAACCCCAGAGGGTGCTAGACTCCAAGGTACTCTAAAACGGTCAGGAACATAGGCTTATAGGAGCACCAAATCTCAGGAGATTGGTCAGACCAGGATTTCTGGATCCCAGAGGTAGCCTGACTCCCAGAAGCTCATACACCAAGAATCTCAGGATCACAGGATCACAGAGACAGCTAGATTCTTAGGAGTTCTGACAGAACCAATAAAACAGAAAAGACAGCCACCAGTCAGAGACAGTGAGTGGAGGTAGCACTTAAAGACAACCAGATGTTGAAAGGCAAGCACAAAAACATATGCATCAGCAACAAAGGGTACTTGGCATCATCAGAACCTAGTTCTCCCACCATAGCAAGTCCCAAATAACCCCATCACACTTGAAAAGCAAGATTGGGACTTAAAATCACTTCTTATGATGATGATAAAGGACTTTAAGAAGGACATAAATAACACTTTCAAAGAACTTGAGGAGAACACAGGTAAACAGGTAGAAGCCCTTAAAGAGGAAACACAAAAATTCCTCAAAAATTGTAAGAGAACACAAACAGACAGGTGAAAGAATTGAATAAAACCATCTAGGACATAAAAATGGAGGTAGAAACAATAAAGAAATCACAAAGAAAGACTACCCTGGAGATAAAAACCTAGGAAAGAAATCAGGAATCATAGATGCAGGGATCACCAACAGAATACAAGAGGTAGAAGAGAGAGCCTCAGGTGCAGAGGATACCATAGAAAATATTGACACAACTGTCAAAGAAATTTCAAAGTGGACAAAGGTCCAAACCTAAAACATTCAAGAAATTCCAGACACAATGGGAAGACCAAGCCTAAGGATAATAGGTATAAAAGAGCTTGAGGATTCCCAACTTAAAGAGACAGTAAATATTTTCAACTAAATTATACAAGAAAACTTCTCTAACCTAAAGAACGAGATGCCCATAAACATACAAGAAGCCTACAGGACTCCAAATAGAGTAGACCTGAAAAGAAATACCTCCGGTCTCATAATATCAAAACATCAAAAGTGCAAAAAAAGAAAGAATATTAAAAGCAGTAAGGGAAAAATGTAAAGTAACATATAAAGGCAGACCTATCAGAATTATACCAGACTTTTCACCAGAAAGTATAAAAGCTAGAAGATCCTGGACTGATATCATACAGACCCTAAGAGAACACAAATGCCAGCCCAGACTACTATACCCAGCAAAACTCTCAATTACCATAGGTGGAGAAACCAAAATATTCCCTGACAAAATCAAATCTACACAATATCTTTCCACAAATCCAGCAGTAGAAAGGATAATAGAGAAAAAATCTCTAATACAAGAAGGGAAAGTATACCCTAGAAAGAGCAAGGAAGTAATCTTCTTCCAAAAAATCCAAAAGAAGGTAGACACAGAAATATAATTCCATCACTAATAACAAAAATAATAGGAAAAAACAATCACCTTTCCTTAGTATCTCTTAACATCAATGGACTCAATTCCCCAATAAAAAGACGTAGACTACCAGACTGGATATGTAAACAGGACCCAGAATTTTGGTGCATACAAGAAATGCATCTCAGTGACAAAGACAGACACTACCTTAGAGTAAAAGGCTGGAAAACAATTTTTCAAGCAAATGGTCCTAAGAAACAAACTGGAGTAGATATTCTAATATCGAATAAAATCAACTTTCAACTAAAAGCTATAAAAAAACATAAAGAAGGGCACCTCATACTTGCCAAAGAAAAAGTCAACCAATATGAACTCTCAATTCTGAACATCTAAGCTCCAAATACAAGGGCACCCACTTTCATAAAAGAAGCCTTACTAAAGCTCAAAGCACACATTGCAACTCACACAATAATAGTGGAAGACTTCAACACCCCACTCTCAGCAATGGACAGATCATGGAAACAGAAAATAAAAAGAGACACAGTGAAACTAAGAGAACTTATAAACCAAATACAATTATCAGATAACTATAGAACATTTCATCACAAAACAAAATAATATAACTTCTTCTCAGCATGTCATGGTACCTTCTCCAAAACTAACCATGTAATTGGTCACAAAACAGGCATCAACAGATACAAGAAAATTGAAATAATCCCATGCATCTTATCAGATCTCTATGGATTAAGACTGGTCTTCAATAATGACAAAAACAATGGAAAGCACACATGCACATGGAAACTGAACAATGCTCTACTCAGTGATAACTTGGTCAGGGAAGAAATAAAGAAAGAAATTAAAGAGTTCTTAGAATTTAATGAAAATAAAGACACATCCTACCAAAACTTATGGGACACAATGAAAGCAGTGCTAAGAGGAAAGCTCATAGCTCTAAGTGCCTAAAAAAGAAACTGGAGCTAGCATACACTAGCAGCTTGCCAACACACCTGAAACCTCTAGAACAAAAAGAAGCAAACACACCAAAGAGGAGTAGACAGCAGGAAATTATCAAACTCAGGGCTGAAATCAACCAAGTAGAAACAAAAAGAACTATACAAAGAATTAATCAAACCAGGAGATGGTTCTTTGAGGAAATCAACAAGATAGATAAACCCTTAGCCAGGCTATTCAGAGGGCAGAGAGGCAGTATCCAAATTAATAAAATCAGAATTGAAAAGGGACACATAACAACATAAAACTAGAAATTTCAAAACAATTATTGGATCCTACTATAAAAACCTATACTCATCAAAACTGGAAAATTTGGATGAAATCAATCATTTTCTAGACAGATACCAGTTACCAAAGGTAAATAAGGACCAGATAAACCATCTAAAGAGTCCCATAACCCCAAAAGTAAAAGAAGCAGTCATTAAAAGCCTCAAAACAAAACAAAACAAAAAAAAGCCTGGGACCAGATGGGTTTCATGCAGAATTCTATCAGACTTTCAAGGAAGACTTAATATAAATTCTCTTAAAAATATTCTACAAAATAGAAACAGAAGGAACACTACCCAATTTGTTCTATGCCAAAATTATGCTCATAAGTAAACCACACAAAGACTCAACAAAGAAAGAGAATTTCTGGCCAGTCTCCCTTATAAATATTGTTGCAAAAATACTCAATAAAATTCTGGCAAACCAAACCCAAGAACACATCAAAGCAATCATCCATCATGTTCAAGTAGGCTTTATCCCAGGAATGCAAGGATGGTTCAATAATTGGAAATGAATCAATGTAATCCACTATATAAACAAACTCAAAGGTAAAAACCACAGGATAATCTCACTATATGCTGAGAAAGCATTTGACAAAATTCAGCATCCCTTCATGGTAAAAGTCTTGGAAATATAAGGAAGCCAAGACCCATACCTATAGTAAAAGCAATATACAGCAAACCAGTAGCCAACATCAAACTAAATGGAGAGAAACTTGAAGCAATCCCACTTAAATCAGGGACTAGACAAGGCTGCCCACTCTCTCCCTACCTATTCAATGTAGTACTGGAAGTCCTAACCAGAGCAATTAGAAAACAAAAGGAGGTCAAAGGTATACAAACTGGAAAGGAAGAAGTCGAAATATTACTATTTGCAGATGATATGATAGTATACTTAAGTGACCCCAAAAAGTCCATCAGAGAACTTCTAACTCTGATAAACAACTTCAGCAAAGTGGCTTCACATAAAATTAACTCAACAAACAAATCAGTAGCCTTCCCCTAATCAAAGGATAAACAGGCTGAGATGGAAATTAGGGAAAAGACAACCTTTACAATAGTCACAAATAATATATAATACCTTGGTCTGAATCTAACCAAGGAAGTAAATGATCTGTATGACAAGAACTTCAAGTTCCTGAAGAAATAAATTGAAGCAGATCTCAGAAGATTGAAAGATCTCCCATGCTCCTGGATTTTCAGGATTAATATAGTAAAAATGGCCATCTTGCTGAGAGCAATCTACAGATTTAATGCAATCCCCATCAAAGTTCCAACTAATTTATTTACAGAGACAGAAAGGGTAATTATCAAATTCATTTGGAAAAACAAAAAACCCAGGAAAGTGAAAACTATCCTCAACAATAGGAGAACTTCTGGTGGAATCACAATCCCTGACCTCAAGCTGTACTACAGAGCAATAGTGATAAAAACTTCATGGTATTGGTACAGAGACAGGCAGGAAGATCAAAGGAATAGAATTGAAGACAGAAAAATGAACCCACATATCTATGGTCCCTTGATCTATAACAAAGACGCTAAAACCCTCCAGTGGACAAAAGACAGCATTTTCAACAAATGGTGTTGGTTCAACTGGAGGTCAGCATGTAGAAGAATGCAAATTGATCTATTTTTCTCTCCTTGAACAAAGCTCAAGTCCAAGTGGATCATTACCTCCACATAAAACTTGATACACTGAAAGTAATAGAAGAGAAAATAGGGAAAAGCCTTGAACATAGACATAGGTGAAAAGTTCATAAACAGAACACAAATGGCTTATGCTCTAAGATCAAGAATTGACAAATGGGACCTCATAAAATTGCAAAGGTTAAGTAAAGCAAAAGACACTGTTAATAGGACAAAGTGGCAACCAACAGATTGGGAAAAGATATTTACCAATTGTACATCTGATAGAGTGCTAATATCCAATGTATACAAAGAACTGAAAAAAATCAGACTTTAGACAATCAAATAACCTGCTTAAAAAATGGGCTCCCAAACTAAACAAAGAATTCTCAACCAAGGAAACTCAAATAGTCAAAAAGTTCCTAAAGAAGTATTCAACATCCTTAGTCATCAGGGAAATGCAAATCAAAACAACCCACAGATTCCTTCTTACATCAGTCAGAATCCTAAGATCAAAACTCAGGTGATAGCAGATGCTTGTGAGGATGTGGAGAAAGTGGAACACTCCTCCATTGTTGGTGGGATTGTAAGCTGGTTCAACCACTACAGAAAGCAGTTTGGCAGTTCCTCAGAAAATTGAACATAGTATTACCTGAGGACCCAGCTATACCACTCCTGGGTGTATACCCAAAAGATGCTCCAACATATAACAGGCACACATACTCCAGTATGTTCATAGTAGCCTTATTTATAATAGCCAGAAGCTGGAAAGAACCCAGACGTCCTTCAACAGAGGAATGGATACAGAAAATGTGGTACATTTACACAGTGGAGTACTTCTCAGGTTTTAAAAACAATAAATTCAGGAAATTCTTAGGCAAATGGATGGAACTGGAAAATATCATCCTGGGTGAGGTAACCCAATCACAAGAGCGTACACATGATATGTACTCACTGGTAAGTGGATTTTAGCCCAAAAGTTCACAATACCTAAGATACAACTCACAGACCACATGAAGCTCAAGAAGAAGGAAGATCAAAGTATGGATGCTTTGTTCCTTCTTAGAAGGAGTAACAAAATTCTCATGTGAGCAAGTATGAAGACAAAGTGTGAGCAGAGACTAGAGGAGGGACTTTCTGGGGATACATCCCATGTGCAGTTAGCAAAGGCAGACACTGTTGTGGATGCCAGGAGGTGCATGCTGGCAGGAGCCTGACATACCTGTCTCCTGAGAGGCTTTCCCAGTGTCTGACATAATCAGAACAGATGCTTGCAGCTAACCATTGAACTGATCACAGGGTCCCCAATGGAGGAGTTGGAAAGAAGACTGAAGGATCTGAAGGGGCTGGTAGTCTCATGGAGAGAGTGACAATAACAAGCAACCAGAGCTCCCAGGGTCTAAACCTCCAGCCTGGGAAGGCAAAAGGAGGGACTCATGGCTCCACTTGTATAGATAGTTAAGGATGGCCTTGTCAAGCATCAGTGGAATAGGAGGGCCTTGGTCCCTGCAATCTGAATGCCCCAGTGTTGGGAACTTCAAGAGCAGGGAGGCTTGAATGAGTGGATGGGTGGGGACATACCCTAATAGAAGTAGGAGGAGGGTGAATGAGATAAGGGGTTTGGGTGGGTAATGGGGAGAGGGGATAACATTTGAAAGGTAAATAAATAAAATATCAAATAAAAAGCAGATAATGGAACTGGCAGTTGTAGTCGAGCAGTTGAGACTTTTTGTCAATAATTTATTAAGGGGATTCCTTATAATACTCAAGGACAAGGTATTCTGGAAGGGGCCCATGGAACTTTAAAACAGTATCTTCACAAATTAAAAAAGTAGTAGGTATATCTGTTCACCACACATTTATTTGAATCATGCTCTTCTTATTTCAATTTTTAAAAATAAATTGTATACCAAAGAACATTTTACTGAGTGCCTATGGTACTCTACAACTAGGCATACCTATGCCTAGGTGAAAAGGAAGGATCCACTTACTGGCATACAGCATGATCTTGACCAGGTATCTAATATGGGGAAGAGGGCATGTTTGTATTTTTTTCTGCAGGATGCTGAAGGAACATGGTGGCTGCCAGAATGATTGTTGAGACATGCTTTTGCTAAAACAAAGAATGATGCTGACCATTGAGCTTTCTCAGTGCCCTGACAAGGGTGACTGGGAAAATGTAGTGGGTATAACTTCCTGATCCACCTCTGCCTTTCCTATATTCCAGATGGGATAAGTGCCCTTGCACCTTTTTTACACCTTCTGGAACATAGAATCCAAAAAATAAAGGTTATAATGACTCTTATATTTTTCTTAAAGGTAACCAGTTATTTGGACCCAATGATGTACTGGTTTCTAAATCAATCCAATATTGGAAATAATAGACTTCATTTGGAAGGCGCGATCTGTACATTTTCGGAGATATATTTGGAAATTAGCTGCAGTTCTCTATGATGTTATGCAAGCAGAAAATTAAGTTGGGACAGCATCTGGTTTTCAAACAAGTTTTAGTACGTGTATTAAGACTCTTAATATGTTACATGTTACACTGTTCATTTCCATTGTATCCCAAATAATTTCTTTCCTTATATTCTCCATATTTGAAATTACTACTGCTATTAATATTTACTACTAATACAAATTTAACTGCTCAATACTACCACCCAACTTTGAGCTCTTAAGTTAGGGAGACTTTACTCCTAAATCCTAACACATAAGTTCTTTGAGTTCTCTTCTTTTTTCCACTTATGCAAAAGATCAAGAATTACTATCAATTTGTCTAAAGCATTGACTACTCCCAAGAATAATTAATATTTGTTTTTCACAGTATGTTAGAGTTGAAAATCTTCTTCTTAATTACCTAGTCTTGCCATGCTTCTGATGTCATCCTTCAGTAATTCTTGAAAGCCTAGTAAAAAATAATTTTAAAAATGTAACAGAAGAGTGTGAGAAAACCAGCATAGAGAGGAAAGAACTCTCAACAAATCTCACATTCTTGATTAATTCTAAGAAAGCAATCAAGTCTAGATATTTTTACTTACATTTGTGAGGCATACAAGAAAAAATACTAATTAAGCATTATTGTATGGCTTCAACTTTCTTGGAAGAGCTGATTTGACTCCACTTCCCACAGCAAAAGTAGTAAGAACTTTTCTAAACTGATTACAGTTGATCCTTCTGGTCTCTAGCAGTAAACAGAAATTTACAATCTATGAAATTAGAAAAAATTTAAATTTTATAGTTTAACTTCATATAATTTGAAGAAATTATCAAGCATACCTTGCAACTAAGTAGAGAGTGACAAAGAACTTGTGGTGAAGAGAAAGAAACAAAAGCCAGAGTCAGATTCAACAGGAATACTGAACTCACAATAAACAGGCAATATTTACTTAGATGAACTGATTAGTATTTCTAAATTTCAACTTTATTATTTATGTATGATTTAAAGAATTAAAGCCACTACTCATAAATAATATTAAAATATTACAATATGCAAAACACTTAACAAGAAACTCAATGACTAAATAGTATTTTAAAGTTCACTGGAAAGATTTTTTTAAAAAAAATGTAATTGACCTATAAATTCAAATATTCTATAACCTACCCATTTAGTGTGATCCAATGACTTTTCATATAACAAAAGAGAATATATATTTTTATGTTTTTATTATTTTAATTAATTAAATAATTAATTAACTAATTTTTAATCATCTTTTGCCTCCCTCTTTGGTTCACGCTCCCACAGTCTCTCAACCCATTCTTCCTCTCTTTGTCCCTGAGAGGATGCTCCCCCACCACAAGGCCTTCCCTTTCCTTGGGGCCTCAAGTCTCTCAAGGACTCAGTGCATTCTCTCCCACTAAGGCCCAACCAGGCAGTTCTCTGATATATATATATATACACACACACACACACACACACACACACATATATATATGTTGCTGGCCATGGATGAGCTCCTGTATGCTGCCTGGTTGGTGGCTCAATGTCTAGGAACTCCCAGGGGTCTGGACAAGTGGTTCAGACTCTAAGATCAACAATTGGTAAATGGGACCTCATAAAACTGTAAAGATTCTGTAAGTCAAAAGGCAGTTAATAGGACAAATCAGCAACCTACAAAATGGGAGAATAGATTTTACATAGAGTTTGATAGAAATTATTGAAGGAAACTTATAATGGTTTTAATATTATTGAAGGATTGAATGATCCAACACTCCATTAGTCACACAAAATATGGACATAAATACTGGTAGATTTAATTAGGTTGTGAAAAAGTATATTACCAGAAAGAAACACTAACATATGCCAATATTTTTAAAATTATAAATCACCTCAATCTGTTTAATCAAAAGTAATATATTCAAATAGTATATAATAAAATAGTTGTTATTAAAATTATTAAACAGTTTTACATCATGGCTACATCATGGCTTCTTTGAGTCTATATATATGGAAATTAGTGATATCCTCATACATGTGCACACACACATAAAGGGGGTATGGGAGATTTACAAAAGATACATTTCTATTTTTGTCATGATTTTTATATATTTACATTGATTTTGAGGCTTTGGGCATAAAGAAACTGAATGATTTGCTATCTAAACATCTATGCAAATCATGTTATTTTGATAAAACAAATGTTCCATGGAAAATAAAATATGAAAGGAGAAAAACAGGAAAATTATATGAAAATTTTTATCATTAACATCTAAAAACAGAAATGTAGTTAGTGATTTTGCAAGCGAAACTAGACTACATGAAGATCTGAGTGTCTTGAAGATTTTCCAGGTATGACATGTTAATCTCATGAAAATTTAGTTTATGATAATTATATGAAACACTTTATTTTATGAGGTTATTTTATAGATTAACTTTGTGTATGTTCATGCTTTCATTTTATAGAAAGAAATCTTCCTGAACCTTGGCCAAATCACATTATTTAACCACATACCAAGTATCTTACTACCATGGCAGATTTACTTCAAATACTTATTCAATTAAAGAATTACATCATCAAGCCTTTTGACGTTAACAGCCCAAGTGTATTGGAGATGCCAGTACCATAGGATGACCACCAAGAACAGCAAGTTCAGAGGAGTGGAGCTAGGAAGAGTCTAGAAGACAAGCTGTGCATGCTTCAGAGGGTAGAGTCAGGAGTGATCTTCAACCCTTGGAGAAACACAGAAGATCATGAGAGACTTCCAGACAATGGGCTTTGCATTATTTACACTGCTGGGAGTTTGCTTTTGCTTTGATCTGATTGTAACCTTACCTGGTTCTTTCTTCTTAAACTAAGAGAGTATTTAACAATTTTGATTTTTACAGGACACAGTTGAGAAATTTTGACTTTAAAAAGATTTTGAATTGATTCCAATTCTACTCTTCAGATATCCAGAGATTGGATATCTGAAAGGGACTGTACTTTTAATATATTCAAATTTTAAATACTGTGGGACTTTTTTAAGTTATTTATGTTTTTAATGTGAGATCCGTGGGATGAATGATAAAGAAAAGGTTGTGGCTTAATGGTGATATGTTTGAGTAACAACTTGACAAAGGGTCAATTGTTCTGGATAGGTTTATGTAATCTTGACATAGCTAAAGTCGTCTGAGAGAAGGGATCCTTAAGTGCATGCCTCCATAGGATCCGGCTGTAGATACACCTGTGGGGCATTTTCTTAATTACTGATTAATGATGGAGAAACAGTCCGTGTGGATGGACACATTGCTGGTGGGGTCACTACTGGTCTGGTAATCCTGGATTCTTTTTTTTTTAAAGCAAACTGAGCAAGACTAGGGGAACAATTCAGTAAGCAGAACACTTCCATGGTCTCTTCATCAATTCCTGCCTCAAAGTTGCTGCCCTGTTTAAGTTCTTCCTCTGACGTCCTTAGTGACAGACTGGAAGTATATGCTGAAATACCCCTTTTTCCAGGTTGCTTTTGGTCATGGTGTCCCATCACATAAATAATAATACTAATTAAGACAGATAGAGCTCTTCTGGTCTGGGCCAGAGCACTGAGAAGATCTTGGGTGGCAGCTCTGCCCCCAACCTCCAAGAACCCAGAGGAAGCAGGGATCCCAGGCACTCTAACTTGGACAGTGTCTTAGAAACTAGTTCCCAGATCTGAGGCCTGGATCAGACCTCTGCCAGGTCTGCCTTTGTGTCGACCCCGGATTCCACCTGAGACATACTGGAAGGTCCACTCAATCCAGAGCCACAGAGGAACAAATGAACTCAGAGCTTCAGACAACATATCCTGAGATATTCTAGAGGAGACACTGCACCCAGAACAGCAGACACCTAGCTGGACTACTACCTTGGAGGCACCATATCCTGAGGCATCCTAGAGGTACCACTATAATCAGTACAGCTGGAAAAGATCACAGAGACATCTGGACCCTAGGAGATCAGACACAAGCTAGATAACTAGAAAGACAGGCTTCAGTCAGAGACAGCAAGTACAGGCAGCACTAGAGTTAACCAGATGGCAAAAGGCAAGAGCAAGAACATAAGCAACAGAAACCAAAGTTACAGGGCATCATCAGAACCCAGCTCCCCCATCAGAGCAAGCCCTGAACACCCCATCACACCAGAAAAGCAGGAATCAGAATTAAAATCACTTCTCATGATGATGATAGAAGGCTTTAAGAAAGACATAAATAACGCTCTCAAAGAACTTAAGGAGAGCACTGGTAGACAGATAGAAACCCTTAAAGAGGAAACACAAAAATCCCTTAAGGAATTGCAAGAAAATGCAACCAAACGGGAAAAGGAATTAAACAGAACCATGCAGGATCTAAAAATGGAAGTAGAAACAATAAAGAAATCACAAAGGGACAATACCCTGGAGATAGAAAACCTAAAAAAAGATCAGGAGTCATAGACACAAGTATCACCAACAGAATACAAGAGATGGAAGAGAGAATCTCATGTGCAGAAGATACCATGGAAAACATTGACACAACTGTCAAAGAAAATGTAAAATACAAAAAGCTACTAACCCAAAATATACAAGAAATCCAAGACACAATAAGAAGGCCAAACCTAAGGATAATAGGTATAGATGAGGGGGAAGACTCCCAACTAAAAGGACCAGTAAATATCCTCAACAAAATTATAGAGGAAAACTTCCCTAACCTAAAGAAAGAGATGTCCATAAATATACAAGAAGCTTACAGAACTCCAAATAGTTTAGACCAGAAAAGAAATACTTCCCGCCATATAATAGTCAAAACATCAAATGTACAAAACAAAGAAAAAATACTAAAAGCAGTAAGGGAAAAAGGCAAAGTAACGTATAAAGGCAGACCTAGAAGAATTACACCAGACTTCTCACCAGAGACCATAAAAGCCAGAAGATCCTGGACCGATATCATACAGACCCTAAGAGAACAAAAATGCCAGCCCAGACTACTATACCCAGCAAAACTGTCAATCATTATTGATGGAGAAACCAAAATATTCCATGACAAATCCAAATTTACACAGTATCTCAACACAAATCCAGCACTTCAAAGAATAATTGGTGGAAAACTCCAACACAAGGAGGGAAACTATAACCTAGAAAAAGCAAGAAAGTAATCTTCCAAAAACCCCAAAAGAAGATAGTTACACAAACATATCTCCACGGATGTTAGCCCAAAAGCTTGGATTAGTGAAGACTCAACCCACAGACCACATGAAGCTCATGAAGAAGGAAGACCGAGAGGGGATGCCTCAGTTCTACTTAGAACGAGAAACAAAAATGCTCAAGGGAGCAAATAGGGAAACAAAACATGGACACATAGGGAGGGACCCAAGACTCCAGAGGTATATGTAGGGGAGAATGGCCTTATTGGACATAGGTGGGAGAGGAGTTTCTTGGTCCCATAAAAAAAAATGAACACACAGTGGGGGGGGGGATGATGTGAGGGTGGGGAGAGGAGAGTGGGGGGGGGTAGGTGCAGTCCCTGCCTCATAAAAGCATGAGGAGGGGGATGGGATAGGAGGTTTCTGGGTGGTAGGAGGAAGTAGGCTAAGAGGATAAAATCTGAAATGTAAATACTACAACCAATTTTAACAAGCGGGGGAAAAAAAGTCTTCAGAACCAACATCTTTAAAAAAAAATGTCAGCCCCCTGGGGGTGGGAAATTTTTTTTCCCTTGATACTAAAACTTGTTCTGAGAATTGTATATTGCAGAATACACAGCCTTGGTGTATCTACTCATCAAGCATACTGAGCAGACCTGCCCAAACCTCTGATGTCCTGGAATTCCATCTGGATTTAGTGAAGACACAGCATTAGAGGCTTATCAACTTACTCTTCCCCCCAACCCCTCTTCTAAAATCTCAACGCCCTTAATCAGCATGAAGAAGTTAAAGAAGAGTCAGCGCCCCTATTCCCTGAGCTTGGGGACTAATGTGGTTAATAATGGTCTGTCTTTCTAGGGAAAAGTAGTGGTTTTGTTGTAACAGTGGGGATTAGCTAGGACTTATTGCATAGCCATAACCTATTGGTAGAAATCTGTATAATTATTATCAAGATGAAGTTATAATTTCTTAAATGGTACAAAATTTACTTTGATCTCAAATTTAAGGTTTTCATTGGTATAAGCCTCTTATTAATATAAAAATGAGATGAATATTGATACACTCATGGGCATTGTGCCTGTATAACACATTTAGGAATACAAGGCCTAGACCCAACCATTTTTTAACCTTTTTAACTGATTTCGGACGCTTAACCTATGAGTTAAGGGACTATAGCAAATTCATATTTTTGAGTTTATTGTTAGGGTGTTTCCCATATTTTATTTAGAAATAGCTGAGAGGAGTGAACAGACAACAGTCCAGGTTACCTTACATGGATAGTTGGTTTTCAAAACATCAGAAGTCCATAGAACTGACGCTACAAATATTTATATATTAATGTTCATATTGATTAGAGACCTGTCTGCTCCTGACAGCTTCCTGTCGAGGATTCTAAGAAGAAATTGAGCATCCTTAGAGTTACTCCAGTTGTGTGGTAACAGCCACTAGGCAAGAATTGCCTCTCTCCATCTACAGACAAATTACTGTCCAGAAAAGGACACACATGCAGAATAGTCGACTGATTATATCTGCCTAGACAGAGTAATCAGTCCTTAATAATCCTGCATCACCAAGGTCTGTCAGATGATTCTGGGCCAGAAGGCTGAAGATTTGATGCTCCAACGTTCGTTAGTATAGGGGCTTTTCAGGTGTTCAGAGGTCTCTATAAATTGGCTACGTTTTAGAAGCTATGCTTTGTGCTTCCCACAATTATAGTTAACTCAGTCATTCTGGATTTCTGATGGGGTTGAAAACTTACAGCTATTTACCATAAGAGAAAAGATTTGAGTGGATGGTCGTCAGCTGACATTCATCCTAAAGCCAGGTTCAGAACTAAATGTTTTAGTTAGGATAAATGACAGAGGTGCTGGTTAGTCAACAAAAGGATGGATGGGGTATTAGGACTATCTTGTACCTCACTGGTACAAATTGGCATAATTATGCTCTAATTGTATTTTGAGAGAAAAGTTTCATTTTAGCAGGAAGGGTGATGTGTAGGAGGAGTTAAGGTAGGAGGAGTACTGAGAGGAAGAAAAGGAGTAAGAAGAAAAGAAGGAGGAGAGGAGAAGCTAGGTGATGAAAGAGAGAAAGAGGGGGGAGACAGGGAGGCAGATATTCATGTATCTCCACCAGTCAAAGATAGTTGTTATATCTAGGTTGGTCAGTGGGTTACTCTGATTGAACAATTCCAAACTTATAATGCTTATGATTAACATTATTTTAAAAAATGTATAAATGCAAAAAGGAAAAGGGGGCATGGGATAGGGGCTTTCTAAGGGGGGGGGGAATGGGGAAAGGGGATGGCATCTGAAGTGTAAATAAAATATCTAATAAAAAAAGTTCTCAACAAAATTATAGATAAAAAAATTATAGATAAATGTCATTAATATGACAAAGAACACATAACAACTTTGTGTTAACATTTATCACATTTAGTGGTTAATGAGTGTATGTTTTTCTCAGCATACTAATAGTCTAGTGTATCTACTTGCATTATTTCTGTTTAGCAGTCTACTAACTCTAGCCTGTGCAATGAGTCAAGGAAAGGGAACTCAATCCATTCAGATTGGAGAAGAAAGTAAAACTGTACTTATTCCTACTCGATGATATTATCAACCTAAGAGTAACCTATATTCTAACAAAAAATAAGGAATGACAAGTGAGTTGTAGCATGATTTATCTTCAGGATGAGAACACAATTTTAAAAATTTATTGTGTTGAGCAGAAAGTGTGTGTTTGTGTATATGTACCAATAAGTAAAGAAAAAGAGGCAGAGGCAATGAATTTGATGAGAGAGATCAAACGAGGTGGAGATAAATGAAAAGGGTTGGAGACAGTAAAATCAAAGTAGATATTAAGTAATTATATTTTAATTTAAATTTAAAAAAATAAAGCAGATATCTGAATGTTTATTGTATACTATGCAGTAGAACATATTAAGTGAAACAAATAGGCATATGTTTACATAAGCAATTAATTTTTAACAAATATTCAAAGTCATGTAAGTGAAGAAAAGGTAGTTTGGGAAAATAATTTGAGTCTACAATATAGATCTATTGATAAAATTAATGTCTTGTGTGCAAAGGCCCACGGTTGAATACCCAGCACTATCTTGAAATTAAGTATAGAAGCATCAATCCATGCACTCAGGTGGTTAAGACAGTAGGATGAAAATTTCAAGCTGAGCCTGAGGTACCTAGAAAGTTCAGAGCAAGTCCAGGAAACATGAAACCTTGTCCCACCAAGAAAATCATGCTTTGGCATTTGAAAAGCCATGTGCAAATAATGGGATAAGCAAATAAGAAAACCATGATTACAATGTTATAGGCAAAAATCCCTCCAAATGATTGTTTAATTTAGAATGAGTATTAAAACTGTAAACTTCATAAAATATAAACTTCATGAAATAAAACAGGAAAGTAAATATTCATGACTTTGGTTTAGGGAATGGTGCTTAGCTATAGCATTTGAGGCATTATCTTTAAAATAACGGCTGAAGAAAACTTTATCAATATTAGTGAATTATATTCTCAGGCAGAGTAAGAAATAACAAGCCTTCTATTTGGAAAAAAAATTCTTTCATATAATTTATAATGAATTTGAATCCAAAATGTAAAAATTATCCTCAGCTTGTATAATTAGTAAATTCAATAAAAACAGAAAAAAATTAACAAATATATGCTGAAGATGCAATAAGCAACTAAAAAAGTGTTCAATACCTATGGTCACTAATGATGCATGCATGTTTTGACCATGAACAGATTTTAGTACACACAAATTAAGAGTAGAAAAATTAAAATGTATGCTGTTTGTGTACATGTATGAGTTTGTCTGAGCAAGGAGAAGCTAGATCTTCCCAATATCAACAATGGGAATATATAAATATAATGCTTTGGACAACCACATTTGATAAATTCCTAAAAAAATACACTGTGCACCTTCCATTTAATTCAACTTCTCTAATTTATACTTTGACCTAAGAGGGATGAGCAATGTATATCTATACAAACACTAGCCCATATATTTTTACAAAATATTTTTTGTAATATAACCAAAAATTAAATATCCAAATAACACGCTGATACTGAGAACAATCTGAACATACTTTTGTGGCATTGGGAATCAAACTCAGGTCTTTACACATACAATATAAGAGCTAGTCTACTGACCAACTTTTGAGCCTCTAGGCCTTGGTTTTTTTTATTTGAAAAATTATTTAATTTGATCTTTATATTGTATTTATTGGTGGATTACATTTATTTTTTCCCCTGCAACATGTGTATTACATTTTTAAAAAAATTAATCATTCTTGTCCTTTACATCTCAAATGATATCCTTTTTCCTGCTTACCCCTCCACAACCCCCACATCCCATCTGCCTTCTCCTCTTTCTGATTTGCCTCTATGAGTGTGTTTCCTGACCCATTCCCACCTCACCACTCCAGCATTCCCCTACCCTGGAGCACCAAAACTCCACAGGACCAAGGGCCTCCCCTCCCATTGATGTCAGACAAGGCCATATTCTCCTCCTATGTATTTGGAGCCATGAATCTTTCCCTGTACACTGCTTGGTTGGTGGTCTAGTACCTGGGAGCACTGGGTGGTCCAGCAAGCTAGCCTTGTTCTTCCTATGGGGTTGCAATCTTTCTGTGCTCCTCCAGTTCTTCTGCTAGCTCTCCCATCTGGGTCCCCAAGCTCAGTCTACAAGCATCCACATCTATATTGTTTGGTCAGGTGTTGGCATTACATCCAGGGAACAGCCACACCAGGTTCCTGTCAGCAAGTACTACTTGGCAATAGCAACAGTGTTGGGGTTTTGAGTAGCCAGAAGCTGGAAACAACACAGCAGGTCCCTCATAGAATAATAGATACAGGGTGTGCCCCCACCCACCCACCCACCCACTCCCACCTACCATCCCTGGAATTTCCCCTCACTGGGGCATCCAGCCTTCAAGAGACCAAGGTCCTCCTCTCCCACTGATGCCCAACAAGTCTATCCTCCTCTACATATACAGCTAGACACATAGGTCCCTCCATGTGTGTTTTCAGGATAGCTGTTTAGACCCAGGGAACTCTAGTTGGTTGGTATTGTCACTCTCCTCATGAGGCCACAAGCCCCTTCAACTCCTTCAGTCTTCTCTCTAACTCCTCCACTGGGAACCCTGTGGTCAGTGTGATGGTTAGCTGTTAGCATCCACCTTTGTATATGTCAGGTTCCAACAGTGCCTCTCAGGAAACAGGTATATCACGCTCCTGTCAGCATGCATTTCCAGACAACTACAACAATGTTTGCATACAGTGAGGGATCTCCAGGTGGGGCAGTCTCTGGATGGTCTCTCCTCCAGTTAAGGCCCCACACAATGCCTCTAGTTCTTAGACCTTGTGAAACAGAGTCAAAAAGAGAAGTTATAATTCCTCTTATATTATTATTAAATGTAAACAATTCAGACTCAGTCATGGACTGGTCTAGAAATCAATCCAAAATTGGAAAAAACAGTCTTCATTTGGAAGTCTGGTTCTGGACATTTTCAGAGACATATATGGAAATTAGCTGCAGTTCTCTATGATGTTATGTTAGCAAGAGATAAGTTTGGGGCAGGATCTGGATTTCAAACATGTGTTAGCACATGTATTAAGGCTCTTTTTATTGTCAAGTGTAAAATACTTTTGTGTCTTCTACAGCATTTAATGTAAGTTACATTGATTGTACAACCTCAAATTATGTTTGTGGTTTGAAACATGCCATGTCAGTTATGGAGGTCTATCAACCAGCTTTTGTTTTAGTGCCCTGATATCACAGAACCTTGGTATTCTAAAAATAGCTTACACGCACTAGAAGAAATGAGTCAGGCTTTAAGCAGAAGCAAGAGGGTAATGGGCTTGATTATTGCTGGTATAACAGCTTTAATTACATTAATTGCTAGCACCACTGCTTCTGCAATTTCTGTGACACAAGAAGTTAAGACAGCTACTTTTGTTAATCATCTAGCAAAAAGGTTACTACTAATGTGTTGAATATACCAGAGGATTTAGATAGGCATTTGGAAGAATAGATTGATGCTCTTTATCCTATTCAAATTACTGGAAGGAGGTTCAGAATTTAAGGGCAAGGAACCATCTTGAGTGTCATGCCAAATTCCATTGGATTCATGTTAGTTCTACAATTTACAGTGATAGTCATTATAATTAGGAAGAAGCTTAATGACATATGCAGTGTATTTGGCATAATTATATCACCTCTCTGGATGTTTTAACATTACATAGTGAGCTTATGAATTTTAAAAATGCTGCTCTGCTGAGTGTTGATATGGTAGATACTGCAGATATAATTATTCATGGCCTGCAGTTAGTATTTTTATTTTGGTCAAGCTTCAAAAATGACATATATAGCTTGATCATGCTAGCCCTTTTAATCCTGGGAGTACTTTTATTCCTGCCCATCATGTTAAAGCTTTTCTTCAACAACATCAACATGTTGGCAGCCAAGTATATGGCTTGAACCTGAAAATGGACCCCTAGACAAAGTTATTAAATTAACAGGCTGGCAAGCCAAGCACAGGTAAGATTCTGCAGAGACTTAACAACCTAGGACAGAAGTACATTGCTTTTGATAATGAATATTACATGATGGGTAAGGAATGCATTCTTGTAAGAATGCCCTATGACAGGCTCAGTCTTGTTAATGAAATAAAAAAGGGGGAAAGGCAGAGAGCCTTTGGGGCAATGTGGCAAGAATCTCACATGGGCCAAGGACAAGGAAATGGGCTGCTTGACAGGAATATGACATTGGCCAAGGACAAGGAAGTAGGCTTCAAGTAGGATTCTGGCATTAGTTTAGAACAAAGAAGTACTTTCAGGTAGTAATCTGAATCTTAGGCTAGAAGAAAGAAGTAGTTTCAGGCAGGACTCTAAATACTAGGCTAGAACAAAGAAGTGATTTCAGACAGGAATCTAAATTTTAGACTAGAACAAGGAAGTAGGTTTCAAACATGAAAATGACCTTGGGCTAGGACAGGGAAGTGGGCTCAGATACTTTGGTCTTCCTGATAAGCCCTTAGAAACAGTGATCATGGAGTGCTCATGTAATTGGGCTTAATGCCTTGCTTTTTCTTTGACTATTTGTGTTTATTGTATTGCTTGTTCCTTGACTATTTGCATCTATTGGGTTGCTAGATGCTCAACCTAGAACTGACCTTAATACATGCATGTAGTCAAAATGGTGTAAAAGCATAAAGGAGGAGGGGGTAGGATAGAGGGTTTCTAGGGGAAATGGGGAAAGGGGATGAGATCTGTATTATAAATAAACAAAATATCCAATAAAAATTAATATTAAAAAAAGGAAAAAAATAAATCTGCCCAAATGCAGATGGGCATAAATGGTCCCCCTGGTCATGGTCTTCTCTCACCCTCAAAGGGATGCTCTACAATAAACCTTGTCAGTTTTCTTGTTTTTTTTTTTTAATTAATCAAAAAGTTTTTATTTTTTATTTATTATCTTATTATTTTTTAAAAGATTTATTTTTTTTTAGCTTTTTTGTTTACTTTTAAAATTTTTTATAGGATATTGTATTTATATTTTAGATGTAATCCCCTTTCCCCATTTCTCCCCCACCCAAGAACCACCTATCCCATCCCCCCTTACTCCTGCTTCTATGAGGATATGCCCCCACCCTCCCTCCCACTCCCAGCTCCTCACCCATTATTTCCCCCACACTGGGATGTCCAGCCTTCACTGGACCAAGGACTTGCTCACCCACCTATGCTTGACAATGCCATTCTCCCCTACTTATACAGCTGGGGCCATGGGTCCCTCCCTATGTGCTCCCAGGCCGGTGGTTTAGATCCTTGGAGCTCTGGTTCCTTGGTATTTTTGCTCTCCCCATGGGGCTGCAAACACTTTTCAGCTCTTTCAGTCTTCTCTCTTACTCCTCCACTGGAAACCTCATGATCAGCTCAATGGTTAACTGTGAGCATCTGCCTCTGTATATTTCAGGCTCTGGCAAACCTCTAAGGAAACAGCTATATCAGGCTCCTGTAGTCAGTTTTCTAACTGCAAAAAAAAAGAAGGAGAAGAAGAAGAAGAAGAAGAAGAAGAAGAAGAAGAAGAAGAAGAAGAAGAAGAAGAGGAAGAGGAAGAGGAAGAGGAAGAGGAAGAAGAAGAAGAAGAAGAAGAAGAAGAAGAAGAAGAAGAAGAAGAAAAAGAAGAAGGGGGAAGGAGGAAGGGGGAAGGGGGAAGGGGGAAGGGGGAAGGGGGAAGGGGGAAGGAAGGGTGACGGGGGAAGGGGGAAGGGGGAAGGAAGAAGGGGGAAGGGGGAAGTAAGAAGGGGGAAGGGGGAAGGGGGAAGGGGGCAGGGGGAAGGGGGAAGGAAGGGGGAAGGGGGAAGGAAGGGGGAAGTGGGAAGGAAGTGTAAGGCTCGGGAAGCCCCCAAAGGGGACCCCACTCGAGTCACAGGATGGCTCACACCCAAAGGACACACGGAAGACCAACTTGCTGCAAGAACACGAGGTAGTTTAATGGCGGAACGTTCCAGGCCGACACGTGTCTCAATGTGGGAGACAGGGGCATCGACCTCGTGGCTCCAGGGTTTAGGGTTATATAAGCTCGGGGTGGGGAAAAGGAGAAACTTTTGCGCGGGTGCATACGATTGGTTGTTTTCAAATTTTTGAACATCTGGCCAAACCGGTCCATGGGGGCGGGGAGCAGTTCCTTATCAGGATCTTCATTCCTGGGATGCCTCAGTAGCCCATTGTCCTCTAACTCTGCATTCTTTGTTTATGGATTAACTGGCCTCTGGTTGGCAAACCAGAGGGGCAACTTTAGCTACTCAGGCTAGGGAAAAAGAATCTATAATTCATGGGACCCATAAAATTTTCTTTTATTTTCCCTCTCCCTCTCCTGAATAATTTTAACCTTAAAATATCTAGCCTAGGCTCTAAAAGTCATTTTCTACCTTATCAGGATCTTCATGTGGTTGGCACTGTAGTCTCAACACCATTAATTGGACAGCATCAACTCTATTTTTGACGATGGTCATAACTCTATTTATCACACATGGGCCTAAAATCAAAATTAAGCAAATTATCATCACCGGTCCAGCTAAGGCAGAAAACAAGGTAGTCATCCAGGGAGATCGTGAGAACCAGGACTCGAACCAGCCCTGTTGGGCATCTCGATCTTTTTGTCTCTTATCTAGTCTTTCTCTAAGCCTCTGCATCGAGTCTCTGACTACTCCAGTATGGTCAGCATAAAAGCAACACTTTTCTTTAAGGGCTGCACACAGTCCACTATCTTTTAAAAAACAACAAATCGAGCCCTCGTCTGTTTTGGAGCACTACTTCTGATAGCGATGATAAAGATTTTTTTTCTAAGTTGAAAACAGATTTTTCTAGTATTTTTAGGTCTTCATCAATAGCAGTACTGAGAGCATTAAGGCCTTGCTGGCCGGTGGCCAGTGCGGCAGCTCCTGTTCCTATGCCAGCAGTAATGCCTGCACCCAGTAAGATGGCTAAAGTGAGGGAAACTGGCTCTCTCTTGTATATCTTTGGCCTAATATCGAATTTATCTTCGAAACTACCCACAGCATGATAATAAATTCTGGGTACCAGCTGCACAAGCACACAAAAGTCTGTAGTTGGTTCGAATACACTTGTAAACACACAAGGGGTGAGTCCTGTACTGCAAGCCCACCATCGGTTGGGCCCTGGTACCAAATAATAGGTGATAGATGTTTTAGGACGAGAGACTGTCTGATTACACAGATGTCTGTGGGAGGCAGGTGGGGTACCTAGGCAGAGTCCTGAACCTGACCCCGATACTTCAGTTAGAGTTAGTTTTCTCTCAGTTCCCCAAGTGCAGGAGTGATGGGAAGTGGTGTTATTAAAGGCACCATTCATGGTGATTCCCTCATAGTATGGGGGTGTTATTGCTAAACATAGCCAGCAAGATTCAGTAGAGTCTGGGCTTGTATTATTTAGAGCATGGAAGGCTCCAACGACCAAATTAAATAGTCTCTGTCCTGTCGAAGGATCGGGTGGTGTGGTCAAGATCTTGGGGCCTTGTGAGGGGGTAAAATAATAAGGACCAGCAGTCACTGGCACAGGTTGCACTGGTGTTTGAGTAAGGGACTTTGGAGGGGGCCCCTGAGCAAGAAGGACTTGTTAGGTCCCATAGGTGTTGGAGAGGGGGTTTCTAGGGTCAACTTAATTTTAAAAATTAACCCAGGGTCTTTTCCAGCAGCATCTATACGCAATCCCCAGTTGTTTCCCTTAAGCCAACTCCGATGGTCTCGTTTCCCTGCATTAGTGAATCTTATAACTATGGGGTTGCAGTAGCTGTTTTTACAGGCTCCATTGGGACTATTTTCAAATCCACACCCATTCTCAGGATATTTAGAACTATCTCTCTCTCCTTGGTTGGACTTATCATAGCTGCTGTTCCTCTTTACCGTAATCAAGTCCCATGTGGAAGTAGGATTCCAGTAGGCCTCACCGGTAGTTTCACATCCCCATATAGTGCAATAAAAATCAGAGGTCCCTCCACACTTGTGTCAGAGCTTCCGATTGTGGCCCTGACCAGGGCAAACATAAAATCCTGAGGACCGGAGATTAGCCAGGTAGAATTGTCCTGAGCACCCAAGTGTGCCTCCTATCCCGTTAGGAACACACTGTCTTTCAGTGGGTGGTTTAGTTAGGTCTGTGTGGTCTGGAAGATCCCAGGTAAGCAATCCGGCTGCTAACTTACAGATATCAGGCGTAAGATCTGGCCACCAAGTCCATGGAGGATGTCTAGCAGTAATTGACCACACAGCGTTTTCTTCTTCATTAATCACCTCCCAGGTTTGTTGCATCGGGGCACGGGAGTTGCTGTCCTGACTCAGGGTTGCATTTACGACATAAACGCAACTTAAGAGGATTATTAGTCTTTTCCAAAAACCACTCATCTGGACTAGTTTCAGGAGGGGCCCTTTTGACATGTGAAGCATGAACCCAGGTGGGGATCCCTTCTACCTTAATGGCGGTTGGAGTTGTCAACAGTACCAGGTAGGGTCCTTTCCAGCGCGGCTTGAGATTTCCCGCCCGGTGTCTCCGTACCAGGACAGCGTCTCCAATCTCAAACTGATGGGGAACTGCAGGGTCTCCGGCGGTGTAAGTGTCTTTCAGCTGTTCCCAAATATCTCTCCTGATCATCTCAAGGGCCTTTAAACGGGCTAAAAGGTGGTGGAAGGTATAAAATTATTGTCATCAGGGCGTGTCACACTATCTAGGGTTTCAAACAGAGGCGGAGGTGCACCAAACAGTATCTCAAAGGGTGTTAGTCCCAAAGGTCGGGCTGTGTTCCGGACCCGGAACAGGGCTAGGGAGAGAAGGGCTGTCCAGTCAATCCCGCCGGTCTCAATCGATAATTTTGTAAGGGTCTCTTTAATAGTTCTATTCATTCTTTCTACCTGTCCTGAGCTCTGGGGTCGGTAAGCACAATGTAACTTCCAATTTATCCCCAGTTGTCTGGCCAGTCCCTGACTTACCTGGGAGACGAAGGCAGGCCCATTGTCTGACCCAATTACCTTAGGTACTCCAAATCGGGGAAGGATGTCTTCCAGTATCTTCTTGGCCACTACATTTGCTGTTTCTTTCTTAGTGGGAAATGCTTTAACCCACCCTGAGAAAACATCTATGAAAACTAGAAGATATTTGTTGCCATATCGGGCAGGTTTGACTTCTGTGAAATCGATCTCCCCATAGGCGCTTTCCCCCCACTATGCCTGCTGGATCCGGCATTAGTGAGGGCACATGCCCTGCAGTTTCTTACCAGATCTTCGGCTGTCTTTTGGAGCCTAGGAATGTGGTAAGGGGATTTGTTGGATAGTTCTATCATTTTTCTGGCCCCCAGGTGGGTGAGGCGGTGCATACTGGTCAGGTATTCTAGCCCCTCTTCTTCTGTGAGGACTCTCTTTTCCAGGGCCCTCTTATCCTGGCGGGACCCCACTTTGGCTATAAGAGTCATTGGTCCGTGTGCCGCCTCTTTAGCCATCTGATCTGCCATCTGGTTTCCCTTTTCAATAGGGCCAGTCCCCTTCTGGTGTCCTGGGCAGTGGATGATTGCCACCTTTCGTGGCAAGTGGATAGCCTCTAGTAAATCAAGAATCTCCTTTTTATTTTTAATGTCTCTGCCAGCAGACGTCAGCAACCCACGCTGTCTGTAAATTGCCCCATGAACATGGGCTGTTGCAAAAGCATATCGGCTATCAGTATAAATGTTTACAGACTTCCCTTCTGCCAGTTTTAGGGCTTGGATCAGAGCAATAAGTTCTGCTTTTTGCGCCGAAGTTCCTTCCGGCAGGCTGCTAGCCCAAATGACAGTCCTTCCATCTACTACCGCTGCCCCAGCCCTTCGATTACCTTCTTTCACCAAGCTACTTCCGTCGGTGAACCAGGTCTCCGCCCCGGCCACGGCTTGGTCGGTCAAATCTGACCGGGTCCCTGCTTCTTCAGCCAGTATCTCCTCACACTGATGTACTGGGGTCTCATCGGCTTCAGGTAGCAGGGTAGCGGGGTTGAGGATGGCAGGTGGAGCAAAAGTCACTCGCTCTGTTAGTAACAAGCTCTGGTAATGGGTTGATTCTAGCATTGGTTATTCCAGCGGTCTGGTGGTTGTCTGATGATGTTTTCGAGGGCATGGGGGGCCACTACTGTCACTTTCTGGCCCAGAGTTAGCTTATCAGCATCTTTTATCAGTGTGGTTGTTGCAGCTATCGCTCACAGGCAAGAGGGCCATCCGCTAGCCACAGGATCTAGTTTTTTTGACAGATAAGCCACCGGACGCTTCCAAGGTCCTAGAGCTTGGGTGAGGACCCCTCTGGCAACCCCCTTTCTCTCATCAATATATAGGGTAAAAGGCTTGCTTAAATCTGCAGTGCTAGGCAGGGGCCTGTAGCAGTGTCTTTTTAAGAGTTTCGAAAGCCACCTGGTGTTCTTTTGTCCAGATGAACTTCCCTTTTTCTTTTGTCAAGGGATATAATGGGGCTGCCAAAGTGGCGAATCCTGGATCCAAGCCTACAAAATCCCGCGGTCCCCAGGAATTCCCTTACCTGGCGAGGGGTGGTTGGGGCTGGGATTTGTGTGACTGTTTCGTTTTCTGGCTTCTGTGAGCCACCGCTGTCCATTTTTTAGGGTTATATCCCAAGTATTTCACCTCAGTTCGACATAGCTGTGCTTTCTTAGCAGAGACCGATACCCCAACTCACTAACTCAGCCAGGATCTTTTGAGTCCCCAGTTTGCAATTTCTCGGGTCTCTGTGGCCAGCAAATGTCATCTAATATAATGATAAGAGTCACCTGCGGGTTATTAGCGCCGGAAGGGGGCAGGTCCCGGTTTAGAGCTTCATCGAACAGTGTTGGGGAGTTTTTGAATCCTTGGGGTAGCCTGGTCCACAGTGAGTTGTCCGGTTCTCCCACTCTCAGGGTCCCGCCACTCGAAAGCAAACAGGGGCTGGCTGTTTGATAACCTCCATACAGAAGAAGCATCTTTTAAATCTAAGACGGTATAAACCAGGTTCGAGTGGGTGGCAATGTACTGAGCAAGTTGTAGGGTTGGGCACTGTAGGGTGGACATCTTGTACCCTCTGTTGACTTCCCTAAGATCCTTTACCGGACGATAGTCTTTGTCCCCGTTTTTTTATTGGCATAAGGGGTGTTCCAAGGGGACCTGCTAGGGACTAAATCCCCTGTTCTAACATTCTCTTAATGTGGGGCGTATGCCCTCTCTGGCTTCCTTTCTCATGGGGTACTGTCGGACCCCCACTGGGGGTGGCTCCAGGACTTGAGCTCAATCACCACAGGGGGGGCCTGTCTAGCATTTTCCCATGCCCCCTTCTCACCGCCCAAGCCTGAGGAAATCGAAGTAACCATTCCTGAAGCTCCTCGGGGCTTCTCTCTCTTGGTATAGCCTGTATTCTTCTTCTAGCTGAAGGGACAATATTAACGTTTGGGGTGTCTCAGTTCCCCATGACAGTTCGGTCCAGAGGGGCAAATTTTATCTGGGCCTTTAATTGGTGTAACAAGTCTCTGCCCAGTAGTGCGTAGGGCACTCTGGTATTACTAAAAATGAGTGGGATCCTGGTTTTTTTCCAAGATCCACTGTACGAGAAGTAGTCCACGGATACGGTTTTTGTCCTGTAGCCCCAATCACCAGCGTCTTTTTATCTTGTATCTTTTCCAGAGGTTTTTTAAGCCACAGAATATTCTGCTCCCGTGTCCACCAAGAAATCTATAGGGGTCCTCCCCTCTATTTTCAGAGTTACCCTAAGGCTCGGAGAGGGAACCGAACCCCGACTTCCCTAATCTTCATTATTTAAGGACAGCACTTTGGTCTCTTTCTTTTTAGGACACTCTCAGGCCCCAATGGCCCTTCTCTTTGCAGTCTGCCACACTGATCCTCTCTAGAACCAGCTGGTCTCTTTTGGATCTCCTTGGCCCCCTCGACCCCTTCCTCTCCGTCACCCCAGGTTCCCTTCGTCTAGCCCTCCGTTCCCTGAACGCCTTCCTTCCTCCTACCACTGCGTCCAGGATCCTAGTTAGTTCTCTTCTTGTCTCTTTTTCCCTCTATCTTCATCCTCAGCCCTTTCGTTCTTTTCTCTCCGCTCCTTTTCTCTTCCTTGTCTCTCTCTTATGATACCTTTCTCACCTCCTTACACACTCTCTGATAGTATAGTCTTGCCTCCCTCACTACACTTGTATACCTCCTCTAATGTCCGGGCGGACTGCCCACTGAAAGCCATGAATTACAGAAGCTCGCTGCCCCCTGAGACATAGGGTCAAAAGGAGTGTACCTACGGTCAGCCTCCAATGAGCCTCTCTCGGAACACAGAGGGGGGGTTCAGTCCTCCTTGCATAACCTCTCTTACCTTGCCAAATTGGTGGTTTCTCGCTGTCACCCTGAGACCGCCACGAGAGCCCGGCGGTAAATGCCAGGCCGTTCCCTACCCTGTTGCCGGTGGTAATCCACGGAGGACAGGTTCAAGGGAATACCCCTCTATAGCAGCCTGTTTGGCGGGCGTCCTTGATTATCTCGGATATTTTCAAGCCTCAAGGAGATCCTCCCCTCTCTTCGGTAGTGAACA